>NC_135482.1:165222323-165525354 GCF_052094955.1 Ictidomys tridecemlineatus
GCATGCGTGCGGCCCAGGTTCGATCCCCAGCACCACATACAAAACAAAGATGTTGTGTCCGCCGATAACTAAAAAATAAAAAATATTAAAAAAAAAAACCTCAGATCTAGCAACAGTGTTATTTCAAGTCTAAGGAGCAAAGTAAATGAAAATAAAAATGCAGAAAAGAAATAATCCAAATGATGGATCAACTCAAAATAAATCACTAAAGTAAAATGAATTTAAAAAATAATATGCAGAGAGTTATACATTACATGGTATACAAGAATGAAGCCCTAAAAGAACTTGAACAGCTTGTTATATTTTTTATGGTGGACAAATATCAATTTTCCTAATGGCTCTGAGTGATAAATACTGTTTTTTTTTTTTTTTTTTTCAGTGCTAGGGATTGAACCCAGGGCCCAAGCTTGCTAAGCATACACTCTAACACTGAACTTCACACCCAGCTCGCTCGCTCGCGCTCTCTCTCTCTCTCTCTCTCTCTCTCTCTCTCTCTCTCTCTCTCTCTCTCTCCTTTTTTTGGGGGGGGGATGGGGATGGGTAAGTAACATAGTCCTGTAACATTAATTACTGAGTGAGCTAATAAATATCTGCCTGTATACTTGCTAGTGATACCTAAGACCTACAAACAGTAAAATTGGCACCCCTTCTATATTCCCCAACTGCCCATATAAGTAATGATTACAATTTGAATAACTTACCTTCTTTCTCTCTGGTTATTCTCCTTAACGCACTTTCACCCAAATTTGTATTCGTGTTTTCTAAATTGGGATGGTTATACTTTCTACCTTTGTTTTCCTCTTGCTTTAAAAGAAGAATTTTAAAATATTCATTAAACAATGCTTGAATGGCTATGAAAGAGTAAACAAATACACAATGTCAAGTGTTTTCAATATAATAAAAAAAATTTTTTTAAAGAGAGTGAGAGAGGGAGAATTTTTTTTTTTAAAGAGAGAATTTTTAATATTTATTTTTTAGTTCTCAGCGGACACAACATCTTTTTTTGTATGTGGTGCTGAGGATCAAACCCAGGTGGCACGCATGCCAGACAGGCGCGCTACCGCTTGAGCCACATCCCCAGCCCCTATAATCAAAATTTAACAAATCAAAAACCATGAAAGCTGGGTGTAATGGTGCAGGCCTGTAGTCCCAGCTATTTGGGAGGTGAAGGCAGGGGGGACTGAAAGTTCTAGGCCACCTTGGACAACTCAGTACGATTCAGTCTCAAAATAAATTTCTTTAAAAAAAAAATTGGGGGATGTAGCTCAGTTGTCAAGTACTTGCCTAGCATGCACAATGCTCTGGGTTTGATCCCCAGTACTGCAAAACAAACAAAAAACGAATGGTCATAAAACCCCAAATACATGTATATCAGTAGCCATATACATTAATAGCCATTAATCTCAATTATTACAAACAAGAAGACAAATTTGACAAGATTTTTATTGAGGAAAATAAAAATGAGGGCTGGAGTTGTAGCTCAGTGGTAGACCACTTGCCTGGCATGCATGAGGCACGGGGTTCAATTCTCAGCATTGAATATAAATAAATAAAACGTTCATTGACAACTAAAAAAAAAACTTTAAAAAAGGATAATGAAAAAAATTTCAATATAGTCTGCTGTCCTGGGCTTGATGTATTTTTTTTTTTTATGCTAAGAATTGAACCCAGGGCCTTGTGCATGCAAGGCAAGCACTCTACCACCTGAGCTATATCCCCAGCCCTTGATGTACTATTAAAATGAAGATATTTTACAGAATTAATAGATTTGGGGCTCAGAAAACAATGCCCTAAAGTATGGCACCTTGGCATACTGAGTACTTTGGAAAAAGGCACTGGAAGATTCCAGGAACAGCCTCAGAACCAATGTCTCTCATCATTCCTTTTCTCTTAAAGCAATTTTTAGAACCCAGAATTATTCTTCTGCACAGTGGGTCACAGAAACTGGAACTCCCTTTCCACAAAGCAAGCCATAATCCTAAGTCTATTACTCTGACCTTCCCCATCTTTCTGTTTTGGAGCTAGCCATAAAGAAATATCAAATATCCTTTCTCTGATCTACCTTGTCCAATAACCCCTCATTCCTGAGGGGTCCTGTCTCATACCTGGGGGAAGTATAACCAAAGGCCTACAACCAAAGGTCAAGAATAATGTTAATGGACAGGCTTCACTGATTTCCCCTTTAGTGTATTCCTATTATAATGGTCAGACCCTTTTTGTCCAATCGCATTTCTACATTGATGTCTGAGCTTCATCAAACGTAAGCTAAAAATGGATTGTCACCCTGGGTGTTTGGCTCTTCACTCTGAAGGCTCTCATGTCACATAAAATTTTGATTAAATTTGTTATCCTTTTCTTGTTAACCTGTCTTTTGTTAGAAGGGTGCTGGCTGTGACCCTTATGACAGGTGAGGAAAGACATCACTCCTTTCTGCGCCTCTACTATATATGGTCAAAATATACCCACTTAAATCAATATATTTCCAAATTATCTCACCCATAGATTTCATGGAGTATAGTAAAATACTATCTAGCTTTTACTAGGTCTTCATATTTTTTGAGGAGAAATACATATGCAGTGCCTAGACAGTCCCAGACCCACAGATTATTATTATTATTATTATTCAGTATTGCACTCAGGGGCACTCAACCACTGACCCACATCCCCAGCCCTATTTTTGTATTGTATTTAGAGACAAGGTTGAGTTGCTCAGTCCCTCATCATTGCTGAGGCTAGCTTTTAACTCGTGATCCTCCTGTCTCAGTCTCCCAAGCCACTGGGATTGTAGGCATGCACCACCACACCCAGCCAGATTCTCAATTATTTTTTGAATGACTAAATAAACAATAGGGCTTGGCTGGCATATTGAGCTTTCTTCTTCTTATGCAATGGCTGGTGCTCAGACTTCTCTTCCCACACATCTAGGGGACACAAACATCTCTATCACTTCACAGTTGAGGTTCACCATAGCACTGATTTTAAAGCCCACCTCCTAAACACACTGGAATCCCAGAAAAGCAAAAGATCAAATTAAATTGGGGAGGGGCAGATATTAACTGCCCCCTAAAGAGTTCAATCTTTCTCCCCATCGTGAATCACTGCTCTCAGCTCCTATAGCAGTGTCAAATTTCTGCCTGGAGCCACTTGGCACTGCCCAGAGCTGGCCTACAGGTCATTCTCATTATACCTCAAGTCTCCCATTACCTAACTTGCTTTCTGGCCATTCTGCCATTTTGTTTACATGCTGTGCCTTTTTTATTTTGCAAACCCACACTGATGTGTCCACTGTAGCTGGTACTGTCACATGATCCACAGTGATGCTTCAGTCAACAATGGGCAACAGTGATCCCTAAGATGTATCACTTAGTGACATTGTAAGTACACTCTCTGATGTTTGTACAATGTTGAAGTTCCCTAGGAACACATTTCTCAGAACATGCCCCAGTTGTTAAATTACATTTGACTATTAAAATTACAGAAGTGGTTGCTTGGACAGAGTTTAGGATCATCTGCAAAAAGATTCAAAAACTTTTCAAGGGGATATAACTTTTATATCTTGAGTGTGATGGTGACCATATCACTGTATAAATAAAATTTAAAAATTCATTAAACTATACACTAAAATTAGGTAAATTTTATTGCATGTACATTATGCTTCAATAAAACTCAAGAAAAAAAATTACTATGAAAAGATTTTTAAAAGGACAGCCACAGGATATATTCCATTTGTTGCAACATAAGAATGGGACACTATTTACAACCTGGGGTTCATTAAAAAAAATCTACAAGTTTAATTATTAGTACATCCCATAATTAGGAAAATACGTTGTCAGAATATATTTATCCTTTTTGAATTAGGAGGTTAATTAAAATATTGAAGAAAGAAAAAAAAATCACCAATAGCACACAATTTGCTAAGATGGGTATGATAACATGGAAAGTGGATCAGCTGCTACGATTCACAACTTTATTACATCTTTAGTGTAAAGAGTGTCACAGCTGCCTGGGGCTGGACAAGATGAGCAGGACCTTGAATGTCCAGATGAAAAATGCTAATTTGATTTTCTGGGATGACAGAGAGGCACTGCAAATTTTTGAACAGAAAAAATGTTAAGATCAAAATAGTGGTCTAAGTGCTATTCAGCTATGAAAGGAAATGAAGTTCTGGTACATGTTATGACACAGATGACCACAGAAAATGTCATGCAAAGAAGCCAGACACAAGAGGATAAATCCTGTATGATCCCACCTATGTGAGACATCTAGAGTTGGCAGATTCTGGAAACAAAGAGTAGATCAGGGGTCACCAGGGGCAGGATTGGGGTTGGAGTGAGGGGAAAGGGGAGTTAGTATTGAAGAGACAGAGTATCGTTTAGGGTGATGAAAAGTTTTAGAAGTGGTGATAATAGTTGTACAATGTTGTGAATAACATTGAATATTGTAAAATTTGTCATTTCAGGAAATTTTAAGTGTAGAATTCAGTAGCTTAAATTGCATTCATAAATTTGTACAACAAACATATATTTATGTATATTTGTATTGTATACATTTAAATTTATATATGTTTATGTTGTACAAAGTTATAAATGCATAAATGTATATAAACAATAAAACCACAATTAAAAAATGATAGGCTGAAATATATTTTCATTATTATTGAAGGCAGGGTAAAATTCTGCCTTCACATCTATATTGAAACCCCTGTCATTAGTAATTAAAACTGGAAAAACAAACAAAATAAATGATGATCTAAATGTAAGATGACAGCTACCCATTACTTCACATGCTAAAAGATGAAGAACTGCTTAACTGAAGGTCATAGTCTTCCAAATATCCAATGGATATTTCATAAATTGAAATTTTTTTCTGTTTTTACAGTTCTGGGGATTGAACCCAGGGCCTCGCACATGCTAGGCAAGAGTTCTACCACTGAACTACATCCCCAGCCCCCACATACATTTAATTTTGAAGCACTTACCATCACGTTCGTTTCATTTCCCAAAGCTATCATGATTCTGCTAGGATCTAGTTTAAAAGAAAAAGAAGATAGAAAGAAAACACAAGAAGGCTTGTCATATTAAGTTTCCTACATGAAGTTTGAGAAAAATGAGGGTTTTAAAATCAAAGAGCCAAAGCATTATCCTCAACAGGGAAACAACCTTTAATCCTCTGGTAACACACCTCAATTGTTTAAAGAAGGTTTCTGCTATTTTATTCCTAATATCATGAAAATCTCGAAGTTAAGAGATATCACTATTCACTTATGCCTATTCATTTCTGCAGGAAGAGGTAATATACTCTGCACATTAAAGGTCATCTTCCTCCTTTGCACATGCCACATAATGGAGTCTGTATTCTTGAGAGTGGCAGGTGGAACAGGTACCCATTACAAGAAGTGAGATGCTTTATTCACTCTCAAGGGAAAAAGCAGAAGTCAGGAAGAACTCTGGCAACCAATGCCTTTGGTAGGGACAGCTCCTGGTTTATTTTCCTCCAGCAATTCACGTACCTAATTCACTCAACATTTTAAAAATTACTATTGAACACCTATGATGACAGGCACTGAGAACATAAGAGTGAGCCCGCTCCCCTCGATCCCTGCCCTCACATTCCATGTCACTGTTCAGGACTCACTACCTACAGAAATGGCACTGACAGATGGTCCCATTATGGTGACACATCTCCAAATCCCTTTATTCCTCTTTTTTGAGGAATTGTGAAAACTACATTTTTTCCAAACAACTTCTTCATCTGTTTTTTCTTATCCAGTATTTTTCACTATCCTGGAATGTGAACAAAAGCTACAAAATAATACTGAAAGTAAAATTAACACCAAAGCAAACTAGTAAAACAAAGGTAACTGGTACTCTTCAGTAAAAGGGAAAAGGTTCAATTATAAGACTTCAGGGTTTGTGTCTGTGACATTACAATTTATATATTTTGGTTTTTGTCCATGGTTCTTGGCTCACAACTCCCATGGCTTGTATTATTTCCTAAACAGCTAGAACAATGACTATATCTTCTGTTAAATATCTAGCTTTTTTTTTCTTGCTTCCTCAAGAAGGATGGTAATGTTGGAGTACTTTAGGCCTCTGAAAGCAAAATCTCTCTCTGATCTTTTCCTGGGTTCCTTTTCTCTGCTCCTATTTCTCCCCAAGGCAGGCTTTAGAAACTAGAATTTCTCTTCCCCAAGGTGAGTCATAGAAATTAATAATATACTCTAATTTTCCTTTCTGTCTTAGAGCTGACCATAAAGAAATTCTCTGATCTTTCTTAATTGAGAGTTAGATCATAAGACCTTCATTTCAGTGAGGTATGGTGGCATGTGCCTGAAATCCTAGCCACTTGGAAGGCTGAGACAGGAGGATCTCAAGTTCAAGGCCAGCCTCAGCAACTTAGCAAGGCCCTTTCTCAAGATAAAAAGGGTGGGGGATGTAGCCCAGTGGTAAAGTGTCCAAGGTTTAAATCCCCAATACCAAACGAAATAAATAAAAAAGCCAGACCCCCATTTCAGAAGGGGTTTTGCCTCACACCCAGGAAGAAGGAATGCATAGAGAGGCCAAGAAGAATATGGACAGGCCCAGCTGAGTGCCCTCACTCAGCCAAATGGCATTAGATCATACTTCTTTTATCCAATTGCATTTTGACACAGTTGTCCAGGTTTCTATCTTATCTGTATAATGAAGTCTCTAGAAAACCCCAAAAGGACAGGGTTGGGAGAGCATCTAGAGAGCTGAACATCTGGAGGCTCACAGGAAGGTGGAAAACTCACCCCTATACCTGGAGGATGCACCCAACTCCATGTATACCGAATCTCCTGTGCCTCGAGGTCTTCCAGACACTGCCTATGTATCTCTTCATCTGGCTCTTTATGTGAATCTTTTAAAATATTCTTTTATAACAAAGTGCTAAACCTAAATATTTCCCCTGAGTTCTGTAAGCCATGGCAGCAAATTAATCAAGCCTAAAGAAGGGGTCATGGGAACCCCAATTTGTAGCCGGTTGATCAGAAGTCCCAGAGGCTCATACTTGGTACCAATGTCTAAAGCAGGGTCAATTTGGGGGACTGAGAAATGACAGGTAGACAACCTGTGGGAAATGACAGGTGGACAGTATCAGAATTGAACTGAATTAGAGGACACTCAGCTGGTGTCTGCTGCAGAATTGTTTGCTTGCAGGTGGGAGGAGAAAGCTCTACACAATTTGGGAATGCAGAAATGATCTAGGTTATGAGTATGTAGTATGAGAAAATGGATTGAATTTTCCTCTATATCCTCATAACATCCTTCCAAAATATTTAAAAGCTAACTTTCAGAAAACAGAACTGTTTTAGGTGCTGGGTATGTGGCTCAGTGTAGACAAGAGTACTTTTCTAGCATGCTCAGAGCTCTGGATTCAATCCCAGGTACCATAAAAACAAAAATAGTTTTCAAATGGTTCTTCTGCAGCATGTACAACTATTATAAATCTGGGCACAGTGGCATATGCCTGTAATTCCAGGGACTTGGGAGATTGAGGCAGAAGGATTGCAAGTTCAAAGCCAGCCTCAGCAACTTGGCGAGGTCCTAAGAAACTTAGCTAGCTGGTGTCTTAAAATTAAAAATAAAAAGGGCTGGGGGGTGTAGCTTAGGGTTAAGTACCCTAGGGTTCAATCCTTTGTTAAAAAACAACAAAAACCTGAATAAAAAAAAGGCCCATGGCTGGTAGGAGGGTTGCAGCATGTCCCACCAGGGGGGTGGTCTATACTTCTTAACTCTTCTCTCTTACTCTATTCTATTCTCTCTTCATATCTATTATCTCTGTTGGACTTCTTCTGAAGGAAGTCACTGATGATAAATGAAAAGGAATAAAAATTGCTTTGAAACTCTTTGGAGATGATAAGTTCCAAAGGGACAATAAATTCTATTGGATACTTGCTCAGGATAATCATAGATGTATGAACATTTTATGCAGTCACTATGTAGATGGTTCCTAATTTTTGAAAAGGCTCTAGGTTTTATTTATTATTTTTAATTAGTACATTTTTTAGAGAAGTTTTAAGTTCACAGCAAAATGGAGTGGGAAGTACATATCCCTCTTGTTCCCACACATGCACCAGCTCCTCCACACCACCATCCCACATTTGTTACCACTGATAAACCTACACCAACATCACTACCACCCAAGGTCACAGTTCACAGCACAAAAGGCTCTACTTCTGAAAAGTCCCTTTACATGATGGTCCTTTAGAAACTTGAGGACACCTTTTCCTATAAGATTAGCATCATACTTTCAGAAGGCAGAGACTTTCTGCCTGACCCATAGCCTCCCACACCACCCTAAACCAGGGTAAAGAAGATACTAATAATGAAACAGACAATAATACTTCCATCACTGAACTATCCCAAGTAGACTTTTTTTAATCCCTGGAAAATTAAAGCCCAGTATAAGATTCAGTAGTGGATTATGTCTGAAGAAGCAAATAGTAAATTTTGATTTGAGGAATATCTTTGAAAATTATTTCTAATAGCATGAAAATTACATTTTTCTTTTCCCTTTTTACTATATTTTTAAGAGTAGTTAAAAATAACTTTTCCAAGGGCTGCAGTTATAGCTGAGTGGTAGAGCGCTTGCCTCACATGTGTGAGGCACTGGGTTCCATCCTCAGCACCACATAAAAATAAATGAATAAAATAAAAGTATTGTGTCCATCTACAACTAAAAAAAAAAGAAAAATTTAAAAAATAATAAAATAACTTTCCCAAAATCCTTACCATTTTTTCTCGGTGTATTATGCTTACATATTTTGGTTTCATCTAATACTTGTTCTCCATATTCAGCGATGATCTGAAATTTAAAGTTGAGAATTTAAAGATCTGAAAGATACTTTTCTTTAGACACTGCCATCGTGTCATTTCTTTTTCGACTTTTTCTTTTTTGGTACTGGGGACTGAACTCAGCTACATTCTCAGTCCTTCTTAAATTTTATTTTGAGACAGAATTTCACTAAGTTGCAGAGTATGGCCTCAAACTTAAGATCCTCCTGCCTTCACCTCCTGAGTAGCTAGGATTACAGGTGTGTGCCACTGTGCCCAACCTGTTATTGTTATTTAATCATTAACATGCTTTACACAAGAATATTTAAAAGTTAAAAAAAATGCCATTTATGAGTACATATAACAGTGGTTGAATGCACAGATCAGTGGTAGAGCATGTGCTTAGCATACCCAAAGTCCTAGATTTGATTCCCCAGTACCAAAAAATATAAAATTAAAATTTAAAAAATTAAAGTACATATAATTAAGATAGACAAATACAGATAATTACATGTGTCTAGAAAAAGATCTGGAAGGATATGTAAACTATAACTGTGACTATTCTTTGGGAATAGCATTCTGGGAGGGAGAAGAAGAGGGAAAGAAAATCTTATATTTTTAATATACTTTTGAATTATTTGAATTTTTACAGGCAAGTAATTGTTTAAAAGATAACAAAACCATTTTACCATCCACTTGAAAACTGTTCAGTCAAGCAAACCATATCCTACCTCAGGGGGTAAGCACTTCTGAACCAGCCGAGCTAAACTGCCTCTGGAGAGCAGAGTGGTAGCTGACGGGCGCTGTGAGGGATTCCTTTTAAACATCTGCTTGACAAGGTATTGAAGCTCATAGGAATAATGAGATGGCAGTGGGCGGACGGACCCTTGACATATTTTGAGGATAAGACTTTTCCAACTGTTTGCCTGAAACTGAAAAGTAAAAACTGAACTTTAAAAGTAGATACAGGGAAGAAAATGGAAACTACCAGATGATTTGAATTCATATGCACATGAATTATTTTAGTTTGATAAATGGACCTGCTGTCTGGTCATTTTTTCTGTCTAGAGGTAGCCTTAAGATACAATTCTACAATATGATGATGGTTTAGAAGAATGGTAAACATGAAAAGGAAAAAAAATTCCCCACCTAGAGAAAGGTTTTCCATCAGTGTCTGTTTTGGGTGCTTTATTATAATAATCTATAAGTTCTTGCACATACACATTTGTACTATATATGAAAATCAAAGCGATATAGACATATGTCTTTTTAAAAGTTAAATGCTACTAATGGTCTTGATAATAAGAATAATATTACTTGCCCTATCCCTTCCCAGAAATCCCCTGGCTTACTTCATAGTGACAAGCACTTCAAACATGTCCAGGTTTGTCTTTTTCCACTGCAAAATCCTTTTTACCATTCAAGTCATTAAAGCAGCTATCAGAGTTTGACAAGTCACAGAGTGGAATAGGAAATGACATACTAGAATAACATTTGAAAAGTTTTCAGGGATTAGGGGTGGTACAGTGCTCAGAGAGCATGCCCAAGGCCATCCCCATCACCAAGAAAAGGTTTTCAATATACATTATAATAAATATATTAGAGCTAACATTAGATATCAACCTTAGTAGCTTTTGTAAAAACATTCACCATTCTGCCTTGAAAGTGTTTTACAATAATAATAATAATAATAAAACAAGTAAAGATGTGATAAAAGGTCTAAGGGTGTAGTTTAGTAGAGTGGTTGCCTAGCATGTGTGAGGCCTTGGGTTCAATCCCAGCACTGCAAAAAACAAACAAAAACCAAACACTAGTGCCCAAGAAATGTGCAGAGATTTTAATTCAATTAACCTGGACAGGGCACCAGCATTGTTATGGGTTCCTCAAGTTGTTCTCACTGTGCAGCCATCTTTGGAAATCATTTGTACTCAAGAAAGGTGGCCTCTGGGTAACAGTGCATGTCTTCAGTTTGAGTTACTCTCATCTGGAGGTGCCGATGGGTTGTTTTCAGCCACTCACTCTCCCGAGCTCTATGTGCTCTCCAGTACATCTATAAAAAGTTTCAATCTGTGCCCCAAGACCAATTTGTTTCTATGTTAAGACCTAATAGGGATCAACTCCACGACTACTGTTGTACGTGATAAACTACTGCTGAACAAGTTATTTAATTGGTTATTAACTTCTCTTTTTGTTACATTACTACTTAAAAATATCTAGAAAACATATATATTAGGGCAAAGTCTATTCCCATTTTTTAGGAAGTGCTATGATAGGAGAAATCTAACTGCAAAAAAGATGAGTATTAAAATGGTACAGTAACTCTGGAAACAGCTTGGGGGTTCCTCAAAAAGCTAAACTTACAACAATCATACGACCTGCAATTCCACTCTTCAGTATATACCTCAAAAAATAGAATCTGGAATTTTGAATTCTAACAGACAACTGTTTACCCATTTCATTCCAGAGTTATTCACAATAGCCAAAAGGTATAAACAACCCATATGTCCATCAACAGAAGAGGAAAAAAACAGAAAAAAACAAAACATATACACATAATGGAATATTATTCAACCATAAAAAGGAGTGGAATTCTCACACATGCTACAACATGGAAGCTCCTTGAGAACATTATGCCAAGGGAAATACAGTAGACACAAAAGGACAGATACTGTATAATTCCACTTACAGGAACTATCTAGAACAGGCACCTTCATAGAGACAGAAAGTAGAAGTTAATAAGAGCTGAGGGAGAAATGAGAGTTTGATTTAAAATGTACAGAGGTTCAGTTTTGCAAACAGTGATAACTGTACTGTATTGTGACTATAATTAATGACACTGAATTGTAGGCTTAAAATGATCAGAACTACAAATTTTATGTAAGTTAAAAAAAATAATAAAAAGAAGGAAAGAAGCTGGGCACCCTATTATGTGCTTCTAACCCCAGTGACTCGGGACAGAGAGTCAGGAAGATGACAAATTTGATGTCAGTCTCAGCAACTTAAGACCCTGTCTCAAAAAAAAAAAAGAAAGAAAAGTGGGGGTGTGTGTGTGTGGGGGGGTGCTAAGGATGTAGCTCAGTGGTAAATGGTAATGCATAAGCATCCCTGGGTTCCTCTTCCTCCTCAGTGGTAAAATGTCCCTTTGGGGATGGGGAAGAGAAGAAGAAGAGGGGAAGGGGGACGGGAGGGAGGAGGAAAAAAGAAAAACTATATATAGAACTATAGAAACTAAACGTTGACATTTTATTAGAATATAGTATAAAGGGACTCAAGGCAAAGATAATAACAAAGGCAACATGAAACTTTCCATAATGAATTCGCCCTAGGGAAGCAAACTGCCTGCTGGAACTGGGCACATTACTTAGGACTTGGCTAGATACGACAGCAAGCGGCCATTTGTTTTTTTGTTTTTTTTTTTTTTTTTAAAGAGAAAGTGAGAGTGAGTGAGAAAGAGAGAGAGAGAGAGAATTTTTTAATATTTATTTTTTAGTTTTCGGCCGACACAACATCTTTGTATGTGGTGCTGAGGATCGAACCTGGGCCGCACCTGGGCCACACCTGGGCCACTCCTGGGCTGCACGCATGCCAGGTGAGTGCTCTACTGCTTGAGCCACATCCCCAGCCCCGGCCATTTGTTTTATACAGCATACTTACTGGATGCTTAAGGGTACAGAGTTCATACAGAATGCATCCCAAGGACCAGATGTCACTGGAAGCATAAAGAAACAACATAACAAGTGGGTTATGATATATAAGAAAATATATACATTTTCTAATAACAAAAAATGAAAAATTCTCCTACTTTTAATAAGACTAAATATCACAAGTAATTCTTAGGTATTAAAACGATCAAGTATTTTGTTCCACTGCTTAGAAACTTTCTAAGAGTAACACTCACAATAAAGCTCTCTGTTCCTCAAACCCACGCCTCTAAGTCAAAGTGATATGATACCACTGCAGCAGCATTTGGGAATTCAGGAGCAAGAGAGAATATCTGTGGACTCCAATGATCACATTTAGAAGGACCCTGAAGATATCTAGGGCAGCTTCCAGGAGACCACCCTGTGAGCAGCACCAGCCCACCAGGGCTTCTCCTGACAGGCAGCTCTCTTCCTCAGCACAGTGGGACAGCGCGAAAGGATCAAGTTCTTATTTATCAAAACCTGAAAATGTGTCTGCCGGGAACTCTCTCTCTACCCAGAGACTTAACTGTGTTCCAAAATGAAGAGGAAAAGACTACTCATTCTCCCACAAAGTGGCTCGTCAGAATCGGAGGAGCCCTACAGTTGGCCCTTATCCTGCTTCCTCACTCTAAGCATCTCCAGCTTCCTCCATCTCTCCTGCCAGCTAAATCCCCAATACCTCTATAATACTCTTTATTTTAACTAATTCTCTATCTACGGTTTCTCTCAACATTTTTTGGTAAATTGCAAATCTACAGAAAAGTTGCAGATGCCCACCTGCTGTAACCTGGGGTCCTCGAACATGAACAGTTGTCATGTTTAGGTCCAGCATTCCTTTCCTCTATTTATCTCAATCTCTTGAAAAAAGGTTGTAGATATCAGATACTTAAATACCAGAACATGTCTAAACATGTCTGTATGTATCTTTGAAGAGCAAGGACACACCTCTCATATACACGGTGTTGTTTTCATGTCCAAGCCATTTAAACTTAAGTTAATGATATTATCTAAAATTTAGCCATACTCACATTTTCCCGATTGTCCCCAAAAAACTCCTTGAGAGCTGTTTTATTCCCAATTCAGTAAACTTCTACTCATTTTTTCCCCCCTGTGGTGCTGGGGATCAAACAGAGGCCTTACACCTGTTATGCAAAGGTTCTACTATTAAGCTGCTTTTTAGTTTTAAAAAACCAATATATTCCATGCATCTCCTTTCAAGTAGCACCAGAGTCTGGCATCATTTGCAGGCTATAAAACCTGTGACCAAATGGTCACCCTTCCCCCAAATAAGTACACCACTTACCTTTTATTGTTATAAGGCAGGTTTTCCCAAATTTCTGGAGGCACATAATAAGGTGTTCCCACATATGTACAAGCAAATGCCATGGGACTAAAACAATAAACAGGCAAAGAATGATTAAAGAACATTCCTGAAAATGGATGTTTTGATTATTGCTACTATAACACAATAGAGACCTACTTGGAGAGAAGACGTGCAGATCCAAAATCACCCAATTTCACTTTTCCATTTTGGGTGAGGAAGACATTCTGCATTGAAAAAGAAGAACTTAGATTATGTCTCCCATCATTCAAACATAGGGCAGAGTTCTTCAGAGAAGCTATCTTTCGAAACCTATTGCTGATGGAGATTAAAGGTAGAAATGCTGACAGCTAAGTCTTCCTGAGTCCCCCAAGTGGACTAAAGTGGAATCCTTCTTGATAGCTTAAATATTCTAACCACAAAAAAAGCAAATGAGGTTATGGATATGTTAATAAACTTGGTTTAATCACTTCACAATGTTTACACATGTCAAAACATCATGTTGTACACTATAAATACATATAATTTTATTTGTCAATTTTATCCTAATAAAGCTGGGGGAAATTTTAAATTAAAAAATTAAATATAAGTAAATAAATATTAGGCTTACAAATATTTCTAAACTAAATATGTCTTAAAAGAAAATGAATGATAGAAAAAAGATAATGAAATAGGGGTTTTTTTGTTTGTTTTCAAATCTAGAAATGGATTCTACTCACCTTGGACTTGATATCTCTGTGTAGCACACGTTTCTTGTGAATATGGTTTACTCCAAGGCACATTTGTGTAAACCAATTAAGTATCTGTAAGAAAAAAAGTATGCAACCTCTGCAAAAATGTAATAACTGGTTCATGTTAACCCAAAATTCCAAGAATCACCTCTAGGCCTTTCTTGACCAGAATTTTACATGTGAGTACAGAACTCATGAAAATTACTTGGGTCAACTACATTTCAGTATTACCTAGAGAAATTCAGAAAAGCTGAGATTCCCATCTTCCATCACCTTACATATGATCCAAATAGCTATTTTAATGAAACTTCTACCATATTTTTCTCTCATTTAATCAGATAAAAGTATTTCTTAAATGTATATCTAAATATATAGTTCATCATTAAGAAATGAATGTGTTGGTTGGGAGTGTAGCTCAGTGGTACAACACCTGCCTAGAATGTGCAAGGTGCTAGCTCAATTCCCAATTCCACACACACACACACAAACAAACAAACAAACATATACACATGCACATACACACTATAGTTTTTCTAGTATAATCATTGTTTATGTTGGATTTTCATTTACTTTTTCAGGATATTAATATGATGACATTAAATAATTTCATTATGTTACAAACAATTCATTGAGATCAACATTTTCTGCTTATAAATCCCAGTCCCAGAATTTCCAAGTGCTTTGGAGGCCTATGATTAAATGTCAAACTAATTTTTATTTTCTTTTTGCTATAGAGATTCATCTACTCAAAGCCATGGTTGACCTCCTTTCATGGAACCCATGTTAATAGGAACCTATATTAATAATATAACTTTTAAATGAAGAATATTTATATACTTTCAAAGGTTATAATCTAAATAAAACTAAGTCCCATTGAAGCTACTTACTTAAATATGTTCCTTAACCAATTCGTTACAAATTGGTTAGAACATAATAACCCAAAGTATATTGTCTTGGCATGATGAATGCTTTGAACCAAAGAAAGGGGTTCAGAAAACAAAATCTTTCTGGTCTTCTCCTGCCCTTATTTCTCTGGCTCCCCTTTTCCCTCCAAGACAGCCACAGAAACCAAAATTCCTCCTCCCCCAAACCAGCCATAAAACCTAGAAATATTATTCTAATCTTCTCCCATATGTAAAAGCTGCTCATAAAGAAATTCTCTGACCTACCTTGACAGAAAGTAGACTAAACACCCTCATTCTAGAAGGGTTCCTGACCTACACCTGGAAGGAAGGAATACCATAGCGAGAGGCCAAGAAAAACCAGACAGACAGGCCTAAAGGGAATAGACTATGATTTGATAGTTATGTAATAGAAATAGTCTATTACCATCAATTTAGTTATACCCTTTTGTCCAATCACATTTCTACATGGCTGTCCATGCTTCATTGAATCTAAGCATAAAAATGAGAGTGTACTCTGGGTGTTTGGGTCTTCATTTTAAAAGGCTCCAGTTGAAAAACCAGCCTCTACCTCAGAGCAAAGCCTGTCCAAGGAAGGGACATGACCTTTGCCCTTGGAAAAACCCACAGAGCACTCCTAGGCACATTCCCACCCTGCTAAGTGGTTTATCTACAAATAATAGGAGAGATCTGCTGAGCCAGGTGTCCCTGACCCAGTCAGGCTAGGTGGGGATCCATAGCAACCCCCTAGCAGCCACCAATCAGCATGAGACAGGGAAATACCTGGGATGCCAGATGACCCTCCCAGTAGTTTATGGTGGTTGATAACGTGTTGGGAAACCATGTAGTTCAGCATGAACACCCCTCTTGGCTTAAAACAATCAGTTCAAATGAATACCCTTTTTGTACTGACCAATCACCCTTACCCAACTTGTTCCCGCCAGGGAATGTGCTAATCATGTTTTAGAGTTGTTATTTGATTTTCCAGCAGTGTATGATGATTTGCTAAGAGATGCTATGATGTATGTAAAGTCCCTGCTTTCTCCAAAGAATGTATAAAACTGCTGCAAACCCAGGGCTCGGGGCCTCTCAGCATCACCAGTTGCTGTGTGTGCGCGGAGGACAGAGCTAGCTCGCAATAAAAAATTTGTTATACTTTTATCTTGTCTCTTGTTATGGAGGTGCCAGCCTTGACCCTCTTGTTGGTTGACGAAAGGGATCACATCCTTCCATCCCTACATAAGCAACTTTCCATTAAAAAAGCAGCAGGTTGTAGACTTAAGGGAATATGTTGAGCTTTAGGAGGAAAAGGACTGAGAATAGAATCTCCCAAGAAACAGAAATGGTAGACTTCATTCTTCTAATGATCTAGTAATATGAGATAAATCTATTATGCCTTCTAAAATTTCAGAACAATAAAGATCAAGATTTGTAAGTATCAAGTACAAAGTACAATAGGTAATGCAGTTCTGAAATTTCTCCTAAATATATGAAATTTTTATCCATACTTAGTATTTTGTAACCCATATTGATTTTACTTCTTAAAAACACTTCAGGCGGCCACATCCTGAGGACACTAAACAATAACACTGATAGAGAAATAAGCTATTTCTAACTAATGCAGGGCAGGCAGGTAATCGCAGATATCAACACTTTCACTTTAATTCATGAGAAAAGCTGCTTCCAAACTATGAGGGTAACTATGTAAGTCAATCTCTTACCATATCTTCAGGAAATAACTTTCCTCTCTGCTGTTTAATCTTCTGCATTAGATCTCCTCCATCACAATATTCCATCACGATATGCAGATGTCCTTCAGCTAAAACAAATATAAGACTCTTTAGGAAAGCCATAGTGGTTACAAATCAAATTTAGAAATGAACATATTTAGAGGAATTCATACTTACCCTCAAAGGATTCTTTAAAGGCGACAATATTGGGGTGTTTCATTTTGGCTAAGAGAACAGCCTCTTTCCTAGAATTCTGTGTATCAGAGAGAGACTGGGAAAATATTTTAAATAAACATAAATTTAATACTAAATTTTAAAATAGCTTTACACTAACATTTAGCATAGTTTGCATGATACTCCAAAGCTACGTGCAATTTTGTAAAACTGCACTTTTACTCAAATTTATTGAACTCCAAAGAAAATATGTGGTGATTTGCTACTGGCTATTTTGCATGCTTGAGCTGACCCTTCACTGTATAATGTTCTTTTTTTTTTATTTTATTTTATTCCTTACACATATAGAATGTTACTAGTTTTAATATCTGTCTAAGCACCACCTGACTTGGAGAGTCAGTCAAATAGCATATCTTTAAAAAGAAAACTGGAGAGCTTACATTTTGACTGTCAGCATCTCTTTATCAGTCCCCTGGCCCATAAAAAAGAATGTGCTGATGGACTACTGAAACAGAAGGAATTCCGGGGTGGGTGGGGGCCTTCTGAAATTAAAAACAATTTCTTCATGCTGAAATTGGAAGCTGAAGGGTTGTAATCTCCCACCCTACTGAGCAGCAAGCAAGCAGAGGCTAACTAAATCTGCATATTTATATTTCCTGCCTTCTGTCCCATTTTACGCGCCCTCACTAGCCAATTAAATCAAAGTAAGTTTACCACCTGGTTTTTGTTTCTCTCAATTGGAACTTCTTCAGGGAGGCCCTTAGGAGAAGCAAAATAGCTGTTTCTCCAACAGTTTCATCAAACTGCATAAAGTCCACTTTTCCTTTTTCCATCCTTTGCCTTTCTTAGGTAGGACTGCGGCTGAATCTAGCCAGCAGGGAACCATGCAGGATGGACAAAGCTGACATACAAAATACGTTTCCAAGACTATTTATCACTAACTTATGCTACAAGTATGAAATTGTGAATAATTTATAATCAAGTAACTGTCAAAGAGGCTAGGAATGTAGCTCAGTGGGAAAGAACTTGCCTATCAAGTGTGAGGCCCTGGGTTCCATTCCTTGCACCACAAAAAAAGGGGGTAAAAAGGAAATTGCTATTCAGGGTTTCTTAGCACCATGGGTTCTCAGACCAGCAGCATAGGCACCAACTGGAGACATGTTAAAAATGCAAATTCACAGGCCCACTCAGGTCCACTGAACCAGAAACTTGGTGGTGGAACACAGTAATCTGTTTTATTAAACCCTCCAGATGATTATGATCCCCATCCAAATTAACAATCCAAAATACCATGGAAAGTTCTTCTAACGTTTGAAGAACTTTGTTAAAATGTTTTTTTATTTTGTAGTGCTGGGCATTATTGAACCCAGGGCCTTGAGCTTGCTTGGCAAGTGTTCTATTGCTGAGTTATAGCCCCAAACCTTAAAATATATCTTTTAAAAAATTGATCAAAATATTATTAAGAATCCTTTATAGCATGGATTACTTCTTAGGACAACTATGACACATGGTAATAAACCGTCTACAGAAAAACAAGATCTAAAAACTGACGCACAGAATAGGTTCCGTGATAATGGAAGGTTTGCATTTTAAGTCTTTGTTCTTTATTGTATATTTTTAATGTCCTTTTTCATTAGTATTGCACATGAGTTGCTTTGGGCAAAGATTTCCTACACTGCTAGGTATGTGAAATTGGGAATTATTACCAACTAATTTATTGAGATAAAATAAATGGTACACATTGACTATTTCTCTCCCTTTTTAATTATACTAGCCTCCTAAGAACCACATAAAATATATCAAGCCCTTTAAAGCTAATGAATAAACTGATTATATATTTTGCAGGAAGGAGAAATTCCATGTTAAATTTTAATAGCTTATTCTCTTATATAAATTGCATGTTCACTTTCAACGTGAGCTATTTTCTTTAGCAGTAACCTTAGGAAGCCTTATTTCCTTAATGGCAAACAACTGATTGCTGCTTTTCTGCTGAACCAAAAGAGCTCTGCCAAAGGAGCCCTCGCCGATCACTTTCAGGACAGTGTAGTCATCCATGCTGGGCACCACAGCTGGACTCCACTCATGCGGTCACCATGGACTCTCCCAAACTGTATTCAAAAACAGAAACATTTGAGAATTTACTGAATTCATTCAAAGTTGTTCTAATTACTGTGATAAGCCAACAGCAACATCTTCCTTTTGAAGGGTATCAACATGGGACCACAAAATATTCTATTTTGGCATAAAGATTGTTTTGAACTGAAAACAATTTGCTCTTTTCCCTTCCTGCTTCTGTCTAAATATAAATCATATATTTCCCTATGTAAAAGCAACAAATTTCCATTTGTAAATGTATACATAAATATATGTATACATAATATAATACATGTAAAATATACTAAGCCCTTATAAAGCTGATGTATAAACTGATGAACTATTTTGCAGGAAGGAGCATTTCATTCTCTTATGTAAATTACATGTTCACTTTCAGTGTGACTTTCTTTCATTAGCAGTAACCTTAGGAAGCCTTATTTTCTTAATGGCAAACATCTTAATGGCAAAATACATATACATTTTTTTTTTTAACAGTACTGGGAATTGAACCCAGAGGCACTGTACCACTAAGCTACATTCCCAGTCCTTTTATATTTTAAGACAGGGTCTCACCAAGTTGCTGACAGTCTTGCTAAAATTGCCCAGGCTGGATTCTAACTTGTGATCTTCCTGCCTCAGCCTCCTGAGAAATTGCCAATTTGATTCTGCATAACATACCTTACTAAATAAACCTTATCTTCCATTAGCTTCCCCATAAATGTACACTCCTAGGACAATTTCACCTAGAACCCCAAGATCCCCTCTTCCTTTGTCTGGTTACTTCTCCATAATTTATAGATCTTTGTTAATGGTAAATGAGGTCCTAGGTCTAACATTTTACATTTATGTACCAAACCTTTTCCCTTCTTGATCTTTTGTCAGTTTAATTTTCAGGACCCCTAAGAAGAAAGAGAAAAAAAAAGTTTTTTCCTACCCTACACTATTCATTCAACAGATCTTCTCTGAGTGAAGAGTTACAACCCTCCATTAGTCCTCAGCAAATATCTCTTGGTCTCTGCCATCATACATACACTATACAAAGGTGACCACAAACTTCAGCAAATGCAGAGGGGTGAATCTTACAGAAAGAGCTAGCTGGCCTGCAGTAGAAATATCCAGGGAGTTAGGAATCCTAAGTTTATTTAAGCAGAAGCCTGAAAGATGATTGGAAGTGGGCTAAGCAAAGAGGAGAGAAAGAGTGATCAAGGCAGATGAAATGGAATATTTAAGGGTAAAAGAGATTGTGTTCAGTTCAAGGAGTTGAAAGGAGAGTTAGACTGATGAGGTAGACAGGGATTTATTGGAAGACATAATTTATTGTAGGCCATAATTCATGTTATTGGACTTTATCCTCAGGATCATTAATGAGCTGTCTCTGAAGAGCCTGAACCAAGAGAACAATATAACCATCATATCTGCATATTAGAAAAATCACTTTAAAGCTGCTTAGTGACTGGACCAGAGGGTAGAGGCACTGGAGGTCCAGATCAGAGATGCAGACCAGTTAAAAAGTGCTACAGTAGAAAAGGCTGCCGCAGTCTGGGTGGGCACAAAATAAGGAGCCTCCAGGAGGCACTTGTGGGTTCAAAATAGGAACTCCTTTATTATCTGAACTCCCGAACGCGGCCCTTCCAGGAACACTACACACAGGAAATCCCTCCTCTGGCACATCCCCAACCAATTCGAACTCTCCAGGAATCCCCAGGAGAACTCCAAAGTAGCAGGCCAGGAGGACAGCAGGGGTCTAATATACAATTGAATACACAGCTTAACATAACCATCATCACCTCAAAGGATCGCTGGCCTCACCCCTCAACCACTCCCTTCGGAAGGCAGGGAAATGAAAATGAAAAGCAGCAGGGTGGTGGAAAGGGAACAATAGAAGAAAAAGAGTAATTGATGCACTCTTTTGGTGAAGGATTATGGGGGGACAAATAGGGAGATGGTGAGATAGGAATTTAGGGGGCACAGAGACCAATGGGGCTCAAAAGGGAAACACCCATGAACTGTTGGAAGGCAAAACAAACAACCTGAAAGAAGCCTAGCCTGCATCCTGCCTGCAGCCCATTGACTGGTTAACCACAAGGTTTCTGGTGGAACTAAGTAGCAGAATTAAAACATGTAAGGGCACTGTGCAAGCACGAGGAAAACAGTGGGGAATTCTGTTACCCAGCAGATTCCACCTCCAGCTCAGCCCTTTAGTTACTCTGTAAGTATTAGAACCCAAACTAAAGACAGGACTTGAGATCTACCTGCACCTCTTCCTTGAGTGTGTGCTCTTTGCTTCCTCATAAAAGTTCTCCCTTCTCATTCTACAATCTGACTCATCCTTAAATTCTTTTCTGCAGTGAAGTTTTGGACAGGGAAGCAGAAAACTCCTAAGAGCCCCATGGTGACAGAAGCAAGGTTGGCTCCCAGATTTCTGTATGAATGGTGCTACTATTCCCAGAGAAAGTTAAGGCACTAAGGTTGTGTGTGTTTTTGTTTGTTTGATTTCTCTGGGGGTGAGAATGTGGCAGGAATGGGGTAAAACATGGGGGAGAAGAAAGACATGTGTTCCATTTGGTATGTTTAGCTGGAAGGTGCTTAGGACTCAAAAGAGATGTTAAACATACAGTTGGAGTCAGACTTTAATGTTTCCTTCTAGAAGCAGCTTGGATTTCTAATATACTTTGCGGGTTTATAGACAGTCCTGACTAAATGGCAATTATTATTATTATTATTAAAACCTTGGGGAGGGCCGTAGCTTTGTCTAGGATGTAGAGCTTTTGTCTAGCATGTTAGAAGACCTGGGTTTGGACCCAAGCAACATGGATAGGGTAGTGAGCTGGTGACCTTAGGGAGGGAATACACTTAAGAAGATGATGTGTTCCCCCCCCACACTATAGTAGAAGACACTGGAATAAATTTACTTGATTCTTTTCAAAAACCAAACTTGCTGACTTGTTAATATTTTCTAAATCACACCACAGCTGAGTAGTAGCACACAAGGTGACTCATGCCTATAACTCTAGACACTTGGGGGACTGAGGTAGGAGGATTGTGAGTTCAAGGCCAGCCTTGGCAACTTAGCAAGATTCTGTCTAAAAATAAAAAATAAATGGGATGAGAACTTAGTTCAGTTGTACAGCATCCCTGGGCTCAATCCTCAGTAGCAAAAAATAAAAAAGAGGAAGAAAGAAAAATAGCACAACAAAAAAATTCTAAGGAACAAAAGAGCATGAAAAGGTAAAACAAAAACCACAAATCAAAACCTGTAACATACTGACATGTAAACCTTTCAGTTTGTATTCCTGTTTTACCATACAGGAAACCCCTGAAATAACTTCTCCATATAATCAAATTAGATGCCTTGTCTTAAAAAACAATTCTTAACAAGAAGAGGTTTTTGAGTGTATTTAGGCATATAAAAGGAACAAATGCTTTACCACTATTCTAAGTGGTTTCTGGTATTTAACAATGAAGCCAAGTTTTCCCGTGTGTCTGGTTTTTGTTTCTAGGGATTTAATTCTATGCAATGTAGAGTAACTGATAAACAAGTACAGCCAGACTTTTCTTAGATGACAGTCACATTTTCCCCTAACAGTATTAACACCCATAAGACAGGCCCGAATATATTCTGAATGTGGCAAAAGTAAATGGCTACAACAATAGATTCATTTTTCAAACAGCTATTAAAAAGAGACTTGCAAATGCCCAGAAGTGGGATCTCGGGTAAGACGGCTAAGTTCTGCAGGTGTGCGCGCCACCTTACCTAGAAGGCTAGCCACCGGGTTCACCTACTACCAAATCCTTTCTGCTTAAAAACCTGCTTGGCTCAGCTGGACACCCAGCCCCCGTCCAGGTCCAGGACCTGGCACCTACTCTCCACCAGCGCCGCACCTGCGCGGGCCAGGGGAGCGCGGCTGCAGGTTTGAGGGCGGGCGCAAGTGGAGAGCGGCGGGACCCAGGAGCCGGAGCGTCCGGGGCGCCACTCGACCTCACCCGCCGCGCGCGGTCCTGCTCCGTAGCCCCTGGGCCCGCTGTCCCCCGGCGCTCTTTTTGCCCGAGGCAGTCCCACTACGGCCTGGACCCCTTCCTCACCCGCCTCCCGGGCGACCCGAGTCGGTTCCTCCGCCCAGGCAACTGGCGCGCTTCCGCTGGGAGGGGAGGGGAGGGGCGGGGCGGGCGGGACGGGGCGTCTCTTAGGTTGTTGGCCAAAGAAAACCGCCTGGTTGTGGCGGGAGGCGCAATTTTCAGAATAGCTTAGACCTATGAAGAGCACATTTTAAAGCTGTTGTTCCACATTGCTCTAGAATGATGCTAACAAAGGAAAAATGTTCCTCCAATAACATGAGTTCTGTCTCCAGTTTATGTGGACAGCCCATATTGTTATGAGCTGATTTGAAGGTTAGGTCAGAAGGACCCCATTTTTCTCCAATGCCTCGCCCTGCATGAAATTGGTCCCTCTACCTGAAAACATCCTCACCCTCATGCACCCAATCCAGAGCTTCTGCAATTTATAGAACAGACATTAGCTTGCTTCTTGAGCATGTACTGAAATATGTAAATATGAAATATGTAAATATATGCTGTATGTATATATGTGACTGAATGACCAATGTAATTCTGCAACCTGTACAATCAGAAAAATGAGGAATTATACCCCATTTGATTCAAATGTATGAATTGTCAAGATCATTGTACTGTCATGTGTAATAAAATTTTTTAAAAAATCTGAGAAAAGTTAAGCTGTTTTTTTCTACCTTGTGAAAATATTCTGACTATATTAGCTTCCTAGCCCCCTATCCCTTCAGGGTCTTTTTGGCTTTTAAGCAGGCTCCTCCACGAATGCTTTGTGTCACAGTGGTAGAACTGTCTGCTTTCTGCAGACTTGGTGTTTTATTTGGGATTTAGGAATCATGCCTTAATAATATGACAGCACTCATTTCTGGCATTTACTAGTTGTGTGATCTTGAGCAAATGTGGAAGGCAGAATAATGTCCCCGGCTGCCACCCATCAGGATGTTCACATACTACTCTCTGAAATCTTTGTATTTATTCCATTATATAGCAAAGGGGAATTAAGATTGCAGCTGGAACTAAGGTTTGTGGAAGAAATGAAAATCATGACAAAACAAATTAAGTACCTCCAAAATATTAGGCCATAGAGGACATGAGTGACGAGCTTTCAGTCACATTTCTCTCAGAGAACTTTTGATCCTGTGTGTGTAAACATACGTCTTTTTCCCAGCATATACTGAAGCCTGGCCCTCCCAGGTGAAAACTTGCTACATCCTGTAGTTTACAAACTGAGAGCAAGTTACATTATAACATAACTCTCCAATCCTATAGCCACCAGGGTCTTCTTTCTACTAACTCCCTTCCTTTCCCAAGTATTTTTTGTAAATCATTCCACTCTCCCTTTCTGAGGACTGCCTTATATATACTTTTAAAGTTATCTAATCCATTTCTTACAAGACAGTTTGCTACCCTGCCTGCTCCAAATTATTTATTTTACAGTAGAATGCATTTTGACATATTATACACAAATGGAGCGTATCTCCTCATTCCTCTGTGTGTGTGGTCTTTTGATTTCTCTGGGGGTGAGAATGTTGCAGGATCATACATGTATATTGGGTAATAATGACTGTCTCATTCTACTATAGATCAGCACCATCCAAAGTGACTTTACATGTGTAGTTATTGAGCACTTTAAGGTGCCTACTTTGACTAGAAATGTGCAATTAAATGTAAAATACAAGTCATTTCAAAGACCTCATATACACATACAAAAAATTTAAAAATGTAAAATTTTTACATTGATTACATCCTGAAGTGATATTTTGGATATATTGAGTTTAGCAAAATGTACTGTATTAATTGTACCAATGACCTTTAATTTTTCGAACCATAGCTACTACAGTATTTGGAAGTACATACATGGCTTGCAATGCATTTGTTTCTAGTACTAGTCTGAATGGTCACAATGGGTAAAAGGGAGCACTTGAAAGACTAGAGGTCTGAAGTATAACAGAGCAAGAGAGCAAAAAAAAAAAAAAAAAAAAAACAACTAGTGGGAGCGTAGTGAAGAGGAAGAGACCCTGAGTGTTAAGACTTCTGAAAACAATAGTTCTTGGCATTATCAAAGTTCATTTTTCCCTATCAGTTGCTGAAGTAGGGGCAAAGTTCAGTAGACTGAGAGTGAGGAAATGTCTGAGAAGTTATTAGGTAGCATTAACAAGGAAAGAGCATAAATAATAATCAAGTTCAAGGTTTCTCCATCTCAGCATGTCAACATTTGGGACTGGATAATTCTTTTTTTTTAAATTGTTGATAGACGTTTATTTAATTTATTTTATATGCGGTACTGAGAATCGAACCCAGTGCCTCACACATGCCAGGCAAGTGTGCTACCACTTAGCCACAGCCCCAGACCCCTGGATAATTCTTTATTGGGGAAGGTGTGTATGTGTTTGTTAGAAGCCAACAGTACCCACTATCCCCAGTCTTGGCAACTATAAAGGTCTCCAGACTGAAAATGTCCAGGGAAAAGGTTAGAGTGGTACAAACTACCGATGGTTGAAAGCCATCATCTAGCTGTATACTCTGAACTTCAAAAGATGAAGTTGGGGGCTGGTAATGTAGCTGAGTCATACAGTGGTCCTGTACAGTGTACAGTACTTAGCTTGAGTGAGGCACTTCAATTCCTAGCTCCCCACATACACAAAAAAACTTACAATGTATTTCAAAGGCAAAGTTTAAATTAATTCACTGTGGTTAAATGACACATCATAAAAAATATATATTTTTTTTTCACGGTGCTGGGGAACTTAAGTCCTTAGTTATACCAAGTTATGGGCTCTTCCACTGAGGCATACCTCCATCCCTCATAAAATACTTGTTGAAATAAATTTCATTGGGATTGGGGCTGAGAGTAGGTTAAGTCCTGGGTTCAATTCTCAGTACACACACACACACACACACACACACAAAAAGAACATTATTATACAGGTACTTTTATTGTATACATATTAGATACACACAAGAATGAAAATCCTACTCTCTAGAACATAAGACAATACATAAAACAAAGATATTACATAAACGGCATGAACATTTGACCAAGTATATGATCTTCACATTCATATTACATATGTAGTTCAACTGTTCTTTGATAGTTCCCTTATTTGAAACTATAGACTGATATAGAATATATGACACTTAAGTATTAGTTCAAGGCCTTAGAAAACAAGTTTATTGGTGGTATTTATATATGAGGAAAAGAAAACTGTTCACGGTATGTAACTAGCATGTCTCAGGGGACATGATTTAAGAAAGCAAGTGTAAGTATTATTTCAGAAATGCTACCTACATTGGAATGACACTTCTTAAATATACATTCCTTCCTGAACTCCATTCTAATATAATTTATAAACTCTCAAATGAAGCTATGGAGGTTAAAATTTAAACATAATCCAGCTATAAAAGATTGGGACTTTTTTTTTTTTTTTTTTGGTGCTATGGATTGAACTCGGGCTTCAGGCATTCTAAGCACACACTATACCATTGAGCTCTATTCCCAGTCCCAATATTTTACTTTCATACTAATTAAATAGAGGCAAAAATATTGTCAGTATTCTGTTTAAAGGCAGGGAGGTACATCATAAAAGTTTTAAAACATGTCAACATAAAAAATATACTTTTATCTAGAACACCTAATTTCCTGATGATGCATCATTACTGTACTTATATTTAGTAAAGTGAACAAGCTACCATTATGACAAACCCTATTTATATTTAAGGAACACAATAAATTGACTAAATTTACCTATGTTAAAGAAAAACTCAGTCTGTTGTGATTGACAAGGCAGGATGCACAGAAGGACAACTCCCATAAGATGAACCTTAGTAAAGAAGTTCATTGCCATGAATACTTACGATACTTAGCCAACTATAGACCTAAGGGAAGCAGAAAGCCACACAAAACAAAGGAAACCAAGGATTAATAAAAAACCCTCATTCCTCATTGGAGCCTTATTTCTCTTCTGTATCAAAGTTCAGAGAGCACAGTGCTGCATTAGGGCGGCATACAAAAGCATCAGTTTTGCCTCCTAGCTCTGATAATTGTTCCAGTGAAGACACACAAGGATAATGGTCTTTTAACATATTTGGTAATTTAGAAGTCTTCTCTTGAAGACGTCGAGAACGTCTCACTGGTGTTAGAAACTTCAGCTCCTTAAATGCAGAACTTGACTCATCAAATTGCATCTTCTTTTTTATACTGAAGAAAACACAAAATTATTCTCCAAATTAAAAAAAAAGTTAATGTTTTTACTTTGTATTTCTATGCTATTCATCATAATAACATCACATGTTGCAACCATGTGACTGCTTGTCTTATAGAGTTATTACAAGCTTCTTAAAGTGAGGAACTTATCCTTTTCTCTATTTACTGTTATAACTGTTTGCAGTAGATACTCGAGTATCTATAGAATTGGCTAATTCCTCAGTTTTAAAACCTAGTATTATTTATAATACTTAAGAGTAAAGTAAAAATAATACAGCAGTTGTTTTTTTCAAAATAGCAATGTTTAGGGAAAAGCAAAGCCAATACAATATTAAAAAGGTAAAATGTCCCAAATGCCATTCCATGAGTTTGAAATTTTTTTCATATCAACAAATGGCAGTTCTAATCTGAAGTTATTGGAAAAATTTTAAAATACTATATTTAGGGCTGAGGATATAGCTCAGTGGTAGAGAACTTAATTTAGAAGTAATTTAGAAGTCTTCTCTTGTAGACGTCGAGAACGTCTCACTGGTGTTAGAAACTTTAGCTCCTTAAATGCAGAACTTGATTCATCAAATTGCATCTTCTTTTTTATACTGAAGAAAACACAAAATTATTCCCTAACTCAGCCTCTTGAGTTGCTGGGATTACAGGCATGTACCACAGCAACTTTAAAGTCTTACTGTTGTTTTAAAATTTGGTTAAAAGCTTAAATCTCTAAATTATTTCTTATAATAATTTGGCTAGCATGTGCAAGGCCTGGGTTTGATTCATAAGACCAGCGCAGGAGAAAAATCATACTTATTATCCCTAAGCATCAAAACAAATCACAGCACATTATATTTTATTTTTTATTTTTGGGGGGTATCAGGGATTGAACTTGGGGCACTTGACCACTGAGCCACATCCCCACCCTTATTTTGTATTTTATTTAGAGACAGGGTCTGTGTTGCTTAGCATCTCACTTTTGCTGAGGCTGGCTTTGAACTCGTGATCCTCCTGCCTCAGCCTCCCAAGCTACTGGGGTTACAGGCGTGTACCTCCATGCCTGGCCACAAAATATTTTAAAAGCTTACCTTTGCAAGTATGGTGTAGTAGATACATTATATTTAATTAAGCAACTTGCTATAGTTTCTGTATCAGGGGTTTTAACATCATTGGTCACAGCTTTCATTTTGTCATCTTGTTCTTTTTCATAATCTTTAAATACCACATTTCTATGATGTTTATTTTCCATTTCTGGTTTTTCTAGCTCTAAATTAACACCCATATCTTCAGTGTTGACTTCTTGAACTTGTTCTTTGGATGCAAAAGCCTCAATATTTTCTCCTATAAGAAATAATTTAGAGATTTAAGCTTTTGACCAAATTTTAAAACAACAGTAAGACTTTAAAGTTGCTGTGGTACATGCCTGTAATTCCAGCAACTCAAGAGGCTGAGACAGGAGGATTACAATTAAAAGCCAGCCTCAGCAAATTAGTGAGTACTGCATTCTACCCCTAGTGCTTCCCTACCAACCCTGCAGAAAAGAAGTTATTTAAGTTATTCCTAGTTGGCCAAAATTTCAAAATAAAAGAATTTAAGTGTCATTTCCTACCCATTACATTTCCTAAGTAAATACTGCTGCCAGTTAACACATATTTATTATTTCCTATTTGCAGGGAAAATAGGAAATATTTTTTATATTATATTCTTATATTTATTAAGTAAGAATGAAATCATCCCTGTTCTTTAAGAAGTTTACATTCCCTGAGAGATGCAGTTGGGCTGGGAATGGAGTTCAGTGACCCACATCATCCAAAACCAAAAATAAAACCAGAGAGATAGCACGCACAGAGTTGAAAACAACTAACTGTAAAATGAGATAAATGCTACAAATTAGGTAGGAACAAAGGGTTAGTGAATCCATAAAAAGAAACAAATTTTGTTTGTTTCACAAGTGATATTTAGGCTGGATCATGAAAAATGAGTACTTGATAAGTTTAAGGAAGTAACTTTTATAGACATTTAATGTCAAATTTGGATTTTTTAATTAATCTCCTAATTAAAAACTCATTATAATATAGAAAGCCACTTTATCTCAGAGACAGGTTAATAGAAGTATAAAAAAAGAACTTCATATTTTAAAAGTTAAAAAAGAAAAAATAAGGGCTGAGATGTAGCTCAGTAGTAGAGCACTTGTCTAGCATGCACAAGGTCCTGGGTTTGATCCCCAATACCAACATAAAAAATAGGATAAAAAAAAAAACTTAACTCAGCAAAGAAATTTAATAAACTCACAATTCACTTGAAGGAAATAAAAGAAACTAAAACTCACCCAAATTAACTTTTTCTTGACTCTTCATTGTTAAAATATCCACAAGGACATGTCGCATCTCTTCAATAGGCTTGATTTTTTTTAATACAAAAAAGAGATCCATGTAAGTTTTATATTTTCAAGTTGAAATATTAAAACCAGCAATTAAAATTTGATATTTTAAAAGAAGGTAGCAGTTCTAAAGCAGTTCTCAGAACTCCTATTTTAAGATTGAAAAATGACTGTCTACTCCAACTTACAGAATAAAAAAATGAAGGACAGGGCTGGGGATGTGGCTCAAGCGGTAGCGCGCTTGCCTGGCATGTGTGCGGCCTGGGTTCGATCCTCAGCACCACATACAAACAAAGATGTTGTGTCAGCAATAAATACTAAAAATTTCTCTCTCTCTTTAAAAAAAAAAAAAATGAAGGATAGAAATTTATCAGTTGAAAGTCTACCCCTAATTTTTCTTAAGCCCTTAATAATTATTGGTACCTGCTTGATATGAACAGAATTAATAAATATGATGTTATTATTAGTAATATCTATTCAAGAGCTGATTAAAAGCTCCTTTTCTCTTACATTCATTTAAGTTTATTCAGACTATTAAATGCATCTCTGAATTGCTTAATGTCAGCCCAACATATTTCATTCATTCAAAATGTATTATGTGTCTCTTATTTGCTAGATATTACATGCACTTCCTACGTAATTTTGTGCCACTATGCCAAAACTACACAATCAAGATATTATATAAAAAGGAAACTCTGGTGCATAGTCTTAGTTCTAGAACTTAGTCCTAGAATTATTTACCCAGGACTTTTGCTTTACTTTTACTTTCAATTTTCTTGGGAATTTTGATTCTTGTTTTCCAATTACTGCTCTGGTGTCACTTTTTTTTTCTGTATTATTACTTTCTATATGTAGCCTTAGCTCCAGTTTTGCATACTTATTATGCTGCTAGAAGCTGCTTTAAGTAATGTCCCTTCAGTTCAATATAGTAAGGACTCCCTTCAAACTAGAATTCTATCAAATATAATTATGAATTCAAAAAAATGTTTACATATATAAGCCATTAAGAGAATATCTGCCTGGTATTGTGGCTCAGTGGTAGAGCACTTGCCTAGTATGTATGAGGCACCACATATAAATAAATAAAATAAAGACCCATTGACAACTAAAATATGTTAAAAAAAAAAAAAAAGTGATTGTGAAAATTATATATAATGGGGGCTGGGGATGTGGCTCAAATGGTAGCATGCTCGCCTGGCATGTGTGTGGCCCGAGTTCGATCCTCAGCACCACATACAAACAAAGATGTTGTGTCCGCCAAAAACTAAAAAATAAATTTAAAAAAAAAAAAATATATATATATATATATAAAGCATTTAAAAAAATAATATCTGATTTGATTTGATATTTATTGTACTGGGCATGGAACCCAGGGCCTCAAGAATGCTAGGCAAGTGCCTTACCACCAAGTTATATCCCAAGCCCTTTTTATTTTTTATTTTCAGAGAGGGTCTCACTAAATTACTCAGACTGAGGATAGTTTTGCAAGTTTCCTGCCTCAGTCCTGAGTAGCTGTGATTACAGGTATATGCCATCATGCCTGCTTGATTTTTGATTTTTGATCCAGTTGAAAGGTCAAATATCATTTGTTGGCTTTGACTTTGCTGAGACTGAGACTTAAGTGAATATAGAGTTTTATTTTGTTTGGTATATGGGATTGAACCCAGGAGCACTCTACCACTGAGCCATACCCCAGACCTTTTTTTTTTTTTTTTTTTTTTTTTTAATATTTATTTTTTAGTTCTCGGCGGACACAACATCTTTGTTGGTATGTGGTGCTGAGGATCGAACCCTGGCCACACGCATGCCAGGCAAGCGCGCTACCCCTTGAGCCACATCCCCAGCCCCCAGACCTTTTTTTATTTTTTATTTTTAGACAGGCTTTTCACCTTAGTGAAAAGCTGGCCTTGAACTTGCGCTCTTCCTGCCTCAGCCTCCTGAGCTGCTGGGATTACAGGTATGTGCTACCATACCCAGATGTGTTTTATTAGAGAAAGGGTCTTGCTGAGATGCTTAGGACCTCACTAAATTGCTAAGACTGGCTTTGAACTCATGATCTTACTGCCTCAGCCTCCGGAGGCGCTGGGATTTGAGCTTTCTTAAGAAAGGCTAAGAGAGTACTTTCTAAAAAATGTCTAACAATTTCCAAGAAGATAGTTCTGAGAGATCTGGTCAAAAGGAAATATGTTTTAGGAATACTTATGTATAAAAACAAAAACAAGGCCCAAACAAACAAAAACCCTGAAGAAGTGATTTATTTTATATAGAAAGCTTTGTGTATCAATAGAGTAGAAGAGAGATGGGCAGAACCAATTTATATAGTGTATAATGTGAGTACTCTAGATATACTCCTAAAATGAGGGAGTTCTCACAAAGCCATCAGTTTTTTAAAAAGTTAATTTATTTATTTTTTGCATGAGGGATTGAATCCCAGGCCTCCATGCTACACTAGTGAGTATATCCCCATACCTGCTGTGGCCTTTAAAATACTTACTACTATAATTTTATCAAGTTATGTTGTTGATGCATTCTAAAATAATTCTGAATCATTTACATTGTAATAATAAAAAAATAGTAAATTTTAATCTCACCTGAGCCCCTGCCAGAATGGCTTCCTCATAGATTGAGATAATATTTTCAATAGGACTTGTGATTGCTTCAATACGTACAAGACATATCCAATATTTTACAAGTTTTTTGGCATCTGGAATATTTTTAATTAGGTCATTCAGTGTAACCAATATTTCTTCTTTTGGGTACCCCTAAAATAGCAAGAAAGTGTTTGTGATATTTTTTAACCTGCAAACTACAAAAAAACAATAATCTTAACTATAATCAAGATCAGTGGTAAAGACACAAAAAGTTGATAGAAAATTCATCAAAAATATTCCCTACTATTATGCTAACTCTAAACTTATTTTGAATGATAAATAAAAAGCATATAAACCATGAGTATGAGACAGTAAAAAAGATAATAGTTGAGATATATATTAGTACAAAAATGACTAATACTTTACTTGGTTTTGTATTTATCCTCTTATAAACCGTGGGATTCCATTTGCTAATATTGTATTTCGAATTTTTGCATCCACCAAATGTTCACAACTGAAAATGGTCTGCAGGGATTTTTCCCTCTTAATTGTCGGGTTTTGATATTAAAGTTAAAATCAATCTGCAATGATTTATGTAAGAGTTGTTCGCAGACAGCAGGGCAAAAAATTCCATAGTATGAACAACAACAAAAAAACTCAAAATAAGAAAAGAATCAGTTTTCCTGTTCAAAACTTTCTTTGGTCCTCAGGACCACAAAAAGTTTAAAGATGCTCATAAAGAGTAGAACAAAGAGTAGTAGTTTGAAGTCAGACCTTATATTGAGTCTTGCTATGGATCTTGGACATTAGTAGATATACAAAGCAAGATTAAAAGGTAAATAAGTGCAGGCTGGGGCTGTAGCTCAGCAGTAGCACACTTGCCTGGCATTGTGAGGCACTGGGTTTGATTCTCAGCACTGCTTATAAATAAATAAAAATAAATGCCTATCAATAACTAAAAAATAAATAAATAAGAAAAGTAAATAAGAAAATATTCTGGACTGGGGTTGTGGCTCGGGTAGAGCGCTCGCCTAGCATGTGCAAGGGAGCTGGTTTGATCCTCAGCACCACATAAAAATAAACAAATAAAATAAAGGTATAAAAAAATAAAATAAATAAAATATTCTGGAGTTGGTAATTATATTCCTGAGGATGTGTCCAAATAGCAAAATTCTACAAATTCAAGACCAGGATAATGTTGTTTTATATTAATGGGATTTTATTAGATAACATTTTAGTTAACTTGAATTGATGATAATATTTACTATAATTTTTGTTGCTAGTCTTTAAGTAAAATATGTGACTGGAAAAAAATAATTTGTAAAAATGTTTAACAGAAATACCAGACGGGCAAAAATAAATGTTCACCCCAGCTTACTGAATATTAACATCTTAAAGGAATACAGTATTTATAACTCAAGTAAAAAACTTATTACCCCTTTGATATACTTATGTGAACTCAATGGAAAATGCAGTCAGTAAAAGGCTAGCAATCTCACAACACTCTTAACATAGTATCACTGATATTACTTGCTCCAAAGAATGACAATATAGACAGATAATGTTTATGAAAGTAATTTGTAAACCATACAATGTTGTATAAATATATAGTAAAGACTACCTTATTAATCAGGTTTAGGCATTCAGAAATCGTCTTGTTTACTTTTTCAGTAAATAATCTTTGTTCATCTTCTTCTGCCATGGTAGTCCAAAAGGACCCAACTGGTTTTTCATTTTGTCCTTCAGACGTGGGCTGGGTAACTACAGGGTTAGGGGGCCTTTTCAATACTTTTCCTTTGCCAATTTTCCACTCACTCAGACGAGCTCTACAGTCAAAAGCAGTATACAGAAACATTACTTTGATATTAATTCGAGATCTCTATTGAACGGAGGAAAAGTTTAAAAATATTTCAAGTCTTGAAGTAGTGCTACACAAGTGGCACATACATCATTCAAAAGTTTGTAGAAAAGATATCTTGAACATAAAAAGATCAATTATATGTTCAAAGATCCCAAGAATGCATTTTTAAATAGAGGGCTATGAAATATTTCCCAATTTATCATTAAGCATTTAACTTAGATTATAAAAAGCAACATAGAAACCACACCTAAATATAGTAACTTTTCAGTCATATTGTTCCATGACATAAATCTACCTCATATGACAGAAAGAATCCATTAAAGAAATTCTAATACAAGGAAATTACAAATCAAATCCACAAATGGTACTCTATTGAAAAGTAAGATAATAAAATTAAGAAAATTATAGCTACTCACTTTCTCTCTTCCGAAGTTTCTTTGGGCCGAACTGATCTATCAACAGTTGCTTTTGCTATAGTTTGTCTTCGTTGGTCAATGGTTTTTGACTTCTCTATCAGTTTGGTATTAGAAGATGAAGCAGGCTTGGCTACAATTTCAGATGCTATGCTTCTTGATAACACCCTATTTCTTTTTATGTCCTGAGAAGAACTGGTTTTGACATTAGATACAATCGTTTTGGGTTCTTTTTCTTGAGGCCCTTTCAGGATTTTAACACTGGCAGAGGTTTGGTTGATGCTTTGTTTCATGATGTCCTGGGTGTTACCGTGGTGATTTCTATTAGGAGGTCTCACAAGTTGTGTGTTTCGAGGTTTAGTGTTCACAAATTTAGTGCTTTCAAACTTAGTAGTAGCAGTTATATTTGAGGCTTTATTACTTCTCACTGTTACGTTGGTGGTGTTTACAAGTTCAGGCTTTGTGGCTTTGGAAACAGTAGTTGAAAGTTGCTTTGTTGTTGCAGAACTCTCATTTTTTACTTGTAGAGGCTTTCTAAATGAATTAACCTTAGATTGAACAATTTGGCCACGATAAGACCCAAGCACAGGTTTCTTGGGCATGTTAGCAGCTTGGTTTGGTTTTTCTGCAGGCATTGGTTTCTTTTTAGTATTGTTTTTAAGGTGAAATGCCTGGCTTAATGTCATATTTTGATTTTGGGGATCATCTTTAATTGATAACTGCAGAGTTTGAGTGCCATCCTGAAAATCATGTGTTTCAATTTCCACAGTTGAATCGGTTAATTCATTAGAAGGTTTTAAAAGAATATAATTTTTTACCATTGTTGTATTATTTTTGCTCTGTATAGGTATTTTGATATTTTCTTTATCAGCCTGAAAGAGTTATTTAAGACAAATAAGTGTTTCAGAATTATTTCTTTCAGAAAGAGCCTAGGAAAGGGGGGAACAAACTTGTTGGGTCAAGTTATAAATGCTATGTCCATATCTTACCATTGTTGTTGTCAGTTTCAGAATTTTTGTCTCTTCTTGGACTTGGTCCTCAGATGTCATCATTCTTTGGGCTCCAGTACTTAAAAGAAATAAAAATAAATTAACCCTGTTCTGGGGGTTTCCTTGTGTGGGGGAGGAGTTGTGGAATAACAACAATTAACCAACTTTGCAATTTTAATTTGTGTGTGTATGGTACTGGGGATCAAACCTAGGGCCTTATGCGTGCTAAGCATGTACTCTATTACTGAGCTACATCCCTGGTCCCAACATTTTAAATTGTAAAACGAGGAAAGAAATTGGGCACTTTAGACATATCTGTAATCCCAGCAACCCAGGAGGCTGAGGCAGGAGGATCTCAGGTTCCAGGCCAGCATTAGCAACTTAGCCAGGCCCTAAGCAATTTAGACAAAAAATAAAAGGGGCTGGGGATGTAGCTCAGGAGTAGAGCAACCCTAGTTTCAATCTCCAATACCAAAAATAAAACAATGAGGCAAGAACTGAGTTGAGATTTGTCCTAAGCAAAACTTCATTATACTGTGATTTAATAGTGTAAATAACATGTCTAAGACACTTAAATATATCTTCTTAAAAAATCTTCCATCTTCCACAGACTGTTGGCCTAAATTCCTTTCTACAGATGTCCAGTCTTTCTGGAATAGAGCATGAAATCTCTTAGCAGATGATTATGATTTTGTGTAAAATTGAGAGAAAAAAAAAGAAAAACCCTGTTGATTAAACATACTATTGATTCTAAAATCCCAAGTTCAGAGATTATTTTTAAAAGTGAAAATTTATACAGGTTAGAACAGACGAAAGTTTGTATTTTTTTTATAGTTAATAATTTTGGTTATATTGCCTTTCACATTTATTTGCTCAGATAAGACATTATTCTCCAAGACCTAATTTACCAGAATTGGGTTGGGTGAGAATTTTTCTTGTTTTCTAATACGAATAATTATTATTATTATTATTATTAATTATTATCATTAATTATTATTATTTCTATAGATCATCTAAATCTAGGTTTCCAAAAGTTGAGAAGAAGGCGTTACATTAAAAACATCAGAGCAGGAGCAACCACACCCTTCCAGAATTTGGTTCCAAAGCCTGGAGGTATAAGTGCTCGCGCAAGCGCAGTCGGTCTTCGTGCCCTGCAGTCCCGCCCCCCGCGGCCAGGGCCCCCAACGCCAGTATGGCAGTCAGGGCCTTATCTGAATGCAAGAAGTCAAAACACCTGTTATGACCAAAAAACAAACAACAACAACAAAACCCTACGCTCCTCGCTAAACGGTTTCCTTCACAGCAGATCCGCTTTTGCTAAAAAGCCAAGTCGACCAGTAGCGAACGAAGAGAAGGCGCTCAGCCCGCACGCCATCACACTGAGCGGACGCCGCTCTCACGGCCCCCTCCGCAAACGCCGTCCAGGGTTCTCACACAAGCAGCCGTGGGGGAAGGTGGTCATCCGACCAAAGGCCCTAACCACGAGGTTCACGCCCACCCGCGTTCCCTCAGCAAACCAGCCGCCAGCCGGCTCGCGCAGCTCCCGCCACCGCGGCCTCACCTAGGTACGCGGACTGGGTCTTCTGACTCGGGGGCAGCTGCAGGTCCCGGGGCACGGCCAGGGATGCGATTCCGTCTCGAGTCCTCGGTATCGCTCAGGTCGCCACCCGCCGCCTTACACTGAGCCCGAGCCCGCAGCGGCTAGCTTTGGCCTTTGTCAGCGGCCCGCCGCCGCCTCCCATTGGTACGAGGGTGAATTGAATGCGCCAATGAGGGGAGAGGGGCGGAGCCTGGGTTCGGGTTGCCGCGGGCTGGTTCGGCGTCTACCGGGTTCAGTTAGGAGGAGTCCGTAGGTGTCAAACTCAAACCACGCGCTTCCTCCTGGACGTGCGGCGGGGGAGGAGTGGCCTGCTAAAATCCTCCAATACAGCAGCACTACGGTTGACAAAGACTCAAGATTGGACAGGAAAGGGAGATGGGAAAAAAAGAAAGTGTTTTTGCTTCTGAATAAACACCGGCGTGCTAGCTAAGAAGGAATTGTATCACTAAACTACTGTAGCAAGGGCGCATATTTACAAATACTACTTCATTTTGAGCTTCATAAATGCATCTCCTGTTTCACTAAAGAAATAATAGTCTCGGAAGTTATCGTGTTCACATTTGTCCGGCTTGCAAAGGGACACTGAAATTGAGATCTACTTTCATGCCTTTATAATAGTTATCAGATGCAAACAAAGGGAAGATAGGAGAGATGGATTAAAATGAGGCCAGCCTCCTCTCAACCCTCAAGGTTATATATAATCCTCCTGTGCAGATAAACTAACATTTGTTAGACATTTTGAGTATGCGTTTAAGAGTGCTACCATAATCTTTCAGTCTTCATCTAAAAAATATCGCCTTTATAAAATCCAAATAGCCAATCCTCAAGACAGAAAGAAACAATTCAGAGCCAGGAGATTTTTAAGAGTTGGAGACTTATGGAGTATATGGATTGTGCCTACTGATATTAAGCACTGGGTTTACAACATTTCTCCACTTCTCCTGGACTGGACTCTCTTTCAGTCAGGGTCTATTTTTGTTTTGAGACAGGATCTCAGTAAATTGCCAAGTCTGACCTTCAACTCTCCATCCTCCTGCCTCTGCCTTCCCAGTAGCTGGAATTACAGGTGGCACCACCGCTCTTGGTTCAGCCTGGTTTTAAATGGGGACAGAGGTGGGAGGATAGAACTTCACATGCTACTGCCCAGGTCTGAAGGTCTCCTCCGATAACTCTGAGCTATGGTCAGTTTTTCTCATTTTTTTCTTCATACCTATTATGGTAGCATCTAGCTATTAAGGAATTTGGTTTAGTGTTTTCTGTAGGTTTTTTTTTTAAATGAAATGTCCTATTTTAAATGTAACTTTGCCACCTCTGTGAAAAGGAACAACCAAACAGTGTCCATCACCATTCTTAAGACATTGTTCCTGGTCATACACTATTACATTATAATTCATTATTTACTAAAGTTTCATCAGGTAACCAGGGTATTCACTGGGTAACCAGGAATTCTCATGAAATGATGGAGAACAGTTTAACAAAACAGAATAGTTAAAACTGACTTAAGAGCTGGGCATGGTGGTCCACACCTGTAATCCCGCAACTTGAGAGACTGAGAGAGGAGAAATTGCAAGTTTGAGGCCAGCCTGGGCAACTTAGTGAGACTCTGTCTCAAAATAAAATTTTAAAAGGACTGGGGATGTATCTCAGTGGTAAAATACTTGCCCAGCATGCTCAAGGTCTTGGGGGCAATCCTAGTAACACACACAGACAAAAAAAAAAAAAAGTGACTCAAGAACCTGCAAAACATCATGCTAAGAGAAATACGACAGAAACAAAAGGTTACATATGATTCCATCTATACAAAATACCTAGAATAGATAAATTCATAGTAACATAATACAGATTGGTGGATTCTAGAAGTGGGAGGAATAAGGAGAGACCACTTAATGGGTTTTATTTTGGAGTGATTGATAAGTTTTGAAACTAGTTAGAAGTAGTGGTTTTACAACACTGTGTATTAATACAATTGACCTGGTGAATTTTATGTTATATGAATTTCACTTCACTTTTTTAAGTGAACATAATTTAAATTTTTTAATTGTAGATGGACACAATACCATTATTTTAATTATTTATGTGGTGCTGAGGATTGAACCCAGTGCCTCATGCATGTGAGGCAAGCACTCTACCACTGAGCCACAACCCCATAAGTGGGCATAATTTTTAAAAAATCACAGAGTTTTTTTTTTTGGCTCAGATAGTATGAAAACCTACAAAAGTGATAGATTTTTTCAGCATAGCAATTTCCCCCTAATCTCCAAACTCTCACACTCCAAGAATGATGTTTTATTTGAGACACAATGTTCATATCATTGTCCCACAAGTGTTGGAGGGAAGGCAGAACCTTTATTAAAAGATCCAAAGAGAAGACTTCCTTCCAGAACACATCCTCACCAACACAGCGGACCATGAACTCCAGGCACCTGGAGTATTTGATGATCAGCTTCACTTGTTTCCCCTGTGGTCTGTAAAACAGATATGATGCTTTCAAGAGAATAGGGTGGGACAATCCTAAGGGTAGAAGTCGATGAGGACCGGAAGAGGAAACAAAGTCCATGGAAGAGAGGCCAAAGAAAGAGGGAATGGACCACAGTGTTGGGTGCTGCAGAGATCTGGCTGGATTGGAATTGAAAAGAACCATTGGATTCAGAAGGTAGAACAACCTGACAAAAATGTTTTGTGGAAAAGTACAAAATACTGTTGAGAGAAATTAAAGAAACTCTAATAAATGGGAAAATATAATATGATTATGGATCAGAAGACCCTATATTATTAAGCTGTCCTTGTTCTCCAAGTTGATCTGTTAAATCCAAACAAAACATGAGCTGACTGCTGATTTATAACTTAGAAAGCCACAGAAATTAAGAAAGTATAAAGAAACACAAAGAAATCAAAGGAATACAATTGATTCCAGAAATATATCAGACTGATCTGGCCAACTGACTAGGGGTTGAACCCAGAGGTGCTCTACCATTGAGCTACATCCCAGCCCTTTTAATTTTCTTATTTTGAGACAAGGTCTCACTACGTTGCCCAAGCTGGCTTGGAACTTGCCATCCTCCTGCTTCAGCCTCCTGCATCACAGGATTTGGGGTGGGGGGCAGGTACTGCACCTGTTTTGGTCAAATGATTTTGACAAAGTTTCTAAAACAGCTCAATGGAAGAAAAGGTTAATCTTTCCAAGAAATGATGTTGGGGCAAGTGAATATCTATGTATGAAATATTAACTTTGACTCTTACCTCAAAGTGTACAAAACAAACACCAATCAACAACCTCAAAATGGAGCATTGACCTAAAAAGTATTAAATGGCCAGAAGAAAATATAGGAGAAAATCTTAGTGACTTCATATTGGGCAGATTTTTAAAATAGCAAACATAAAAACCAGAACAACCCATGAACTCTAAAAGAAAAAAGTACACTAGACATCATTAAAATTAAAAACTTTTAGCCAGGCATGGTGGCGCATGCTGTAATCCCAGCGGCTGAGGAAGGAGGATTTCGAGTTCAAAGCCAGCCTCAGCAACTTAGCGAGGACCTCAGCAACTCAGCAAAACCAGGTCTCTAAATAAAAATATTTTTAAAAAGGACTGGGGACGTGACTCAGTGGTAAAGCACCCCTGAATTCAATTCCTGGTACCCCCCCCCCAAAAAAAAGCTCTTAAAAAGATACTATGAAACTAAATAAATCATATTGGTTCTAAAGTCCTGAGGATACAGCCTCTTTTGTTTTTTGGATGGATCACCCTGGCAGGTACTTTGCCCTACTCTGTTCTCATTTGGGGAATATTTAAGACACATGACATTTCTCCTTGTTCTAGCCTGAAAATAGGAAACTGCTGTACAGTTGTCTATTTTAGCAGCTGTCATATGTCAGTCCTTCGGGGACAGAAAACATACTTTGTTTTCACATCCCCACTCCCTGGCATTTTGATCACTGCAAAGACCAGGGGAAATGGTACAGTTCTACATTTGATTAAGTCACTTAGGTTATGTGATGTTACTTTCAATAGGAAAAGTAGACTAAAAATGAATAACAATCTAAGGCTCAAAAGATCAGGAAATTGGGCTGGGGATGTGGCTCAAGCGGTAGCGCGCTCGCCTGGCATGCGTGCGGCCCAGGTTCGATCCTCAGCACCACATACCAACAAAGATGTTGTGTCCGCCAAGAACTGAAAAATAAATATTAAAATTCTCTCTGTCTCCTCTCTCACTCTCTCTTTGAAAAAAAAAATTTTAAAAAAAAGATCAGGAAATAATAGTACATTGTGACAAACAATGATGCCATGTTATAGCAATTAAATTCTTTTTTTTTTTTTTAGGTACTGAGGAGTGGAGCCAAGGCACTGCCATTGAGCCACATCTCCAACCTTTTAATCTTTTGTTTTGAGACAGGGAGGTGAGTGAGTCCTTCCTTGATCTAAGCCTGGACTGTTTTATCCTACCTTTATTTAAAATGGGTATTTTTTTTAATCATGGATTTTTTGCATTAATTTTTTTTAAAAAAAGATTACTTAAAATATCATTTCTCTTGATGATTAAAGTTGTTTTCTTTTTCCATATTTTTTTAAGAAAGAGGAGGGGGGGAGAGAGAGAGAGAGAGAGAGAGAGAGAGAGAGAGAGAGAGAATTTTTTTAATATTTATTTTTCAGTTCTCGGCAGACACAACATCTTTGTTGGTATGTGGTGCTGAGGATTGAACCCGGGCCGCACGCATGCAAGGTAAGCACGCTACCGCTTGAGCCACATCCCCAGCCCCCTTTTTCCATATTTTTAATTGGTATATTATAGTTGTACTTAATGGTGGGATTTGTTGTTATATATTCATACATACACACAATATAACAATATAATTTGACCCATATTACCCTCCAGTATTCCTCCCTTGTCTCTCCCCTCCTGCCCCATCCTTCTCCTTTACTGACCTCCCTTTGATTTTCATAAGACACCCCCATACACATCTTTCTTTTCCGTTTTCCTCTCTAGCTTCCACATATGAGAGAAAATAAATGACCCCTGACCTTCTGAGTTTGGCTTATTTCACTTATTTCACTCAAGTTCCATCTATTTTCCTGGAAATGACATAATTTCATTCTTCTTTATAGCTGAGCTAAACTTCATTGTGTATATAGACCACATTTTCTTTATCCATTCATCCATTGATGGACACTTAGGCTGGTTCCATAGTTTGGCTGTTGTGAATTGTGCTACTATAAACATGGGTATGCATGTATCACTGTAGTATGATGATTTTAGTTCTTTAGGATAAATACCAAAGAGTGGTATAGCTGTCTTTTGACACAACCTCAAATTTTGCCCCTGGAGGAGATGCCTCAATCCCCTTATCTTAGTCCTAGCCGTGTCTAACTTGGAAAAATTAGCTGTTTCTCTTGCCAGCGATATTAGAGAAGAGATGAAATACACAGAACAATGTCAGACACAAAATAGGTGCTTGATAAGTGTTTTTTAAATATTTGTTGAACCAGTGAATAGGCTGAGAACCAAGAGACCTCTCTTGATGTAACTCTGAAGAGAGGTTCTCAATTTACTGACCCAACTACTTCCAGTCCCCTGGGGGAGGAAGGAACACCCATTAGGCCTTCCATGTGAGACCCTAAAAGATTGACTTGCTGGGGGATCTCACATACCCTGACACCTAAAGGCAAAAGGCACCCTGGGACACTTAAGGATACAGTGGCTCACTGAGCATAGAATAGAACAAGGAACTACGAGGAGTGCAGAACTCAGGGGCAAAATAGAAGAAAATTTACTAAAAATAAAATGAGAAATCTTAAATAGACACAATTAGAACACTTGATTAAGAAAATTTCCACTAAATTTCAGTAGAAGAATTGGAAAACAAATGATCACTGTTTTAAAAACAAAACAAGAAACTGGAAACAGTGGCACTTGCCTATAATCCAAGGGACTGGGGAAGCTGAGGCAGAGGAATCACAACTTTGAAGCCAGTCCAAGCAACTTAGTTAGAACTTGTCTTTAAAAATGGGGGTTGGGGAGAGACATGGGGGTTTGGGGATATAGCTCATGGGTAAGAGAGCCCCTGGATTAAATCCCTAGTACCATTTTTAAAAACTAAAAATAAAAAATGCGTATGATGAGGGAAGAGGGAAGGGTACATGGGAGACAGATAACTCTGACAAGCTTATCAATGCTCAAATCATCAGTAGCCTCAGGAGCAGAAAAGAACTTATAGACCAGAAGTAATAATCAAATAAGTGACAGAGGAACACTTTTGTGGAAAGAGAAAACAAACAAAATACAGCTTGAGTCTTCAACTGAAAAGCCTCACCAACTCTCAGGTAGAACAATGAAAAAGGATACACACCTGGGATCTTGAACCTGAGGAAATTTCCCAACCTCAAGGATGATGAGAACAACTTACAGATTCCAAGCAGCAAGAACCAGGAACAAAGAAGAGATGTACTGAGCTGGCTTATACCCTTCCCTTGGCCCTCTCTCAACCCATTCCTTGGTAAAACCAGATCTAATTAAATCTATCTCTTTCTCTTTCCTTCAGTGTTGTACTGAGTGAGGCTTCAGAAACCCACCCTGGTTTCACCTTTCAGATCTTTTGTCTCATAGTCTTGTTTCCTCCTTGGAGTAATATTGTAGTGTAAACTCATAAATAAAATCAGTAATAGTGTAAGCTATAGGTTATAGATTAGTAAAAAAAAATGTAGATTATAGATATGATAAGTGAGTGAGATAAGACAATTATAAACCAAGAACTGTCATAGGCCTAAGATTCCATTTTGCTGCCTTCTATAAAATAACTGTTACAAGAACTGTTTCTGAGAAACTGAAATGAAAGCTGTTTTCTTATAAAAATTGTTTTTCTGTACTTTGTACCCCACAAATTGTATCCTACTCAGGATACAGTGGTGGTCACCGTGAGCTATATCCTGGGTTTGAGTGTACTTGTAGGTCTACATGACTTTGAAATAGATTCTCACCCCGACGACCCCTGTTTAAACTCAGGATACTGATGTCTGCTTCAACCTGGGAATGTGGTTAATAGAATTGCAAAACTGATTGCCTTTTTCCTAGTTTCTGTACTTGCTTGCTTGCTAACTGGAAAATTCCAGTCCTGCTTAGGGCTTGCAGGTCCCGCTTTCTATTGTTTTAATTTCTGTGGTTGGCTTTCTTGCATGATGCTAAGGAAAGTCCCTGAGTTGTGGTTTTCATCTTTAAGTTCCCAGGATACAGGCCAGTAAGTTGCTGTTCTCCCATACAGCTTCAGTCTCTATGGGTGGGTGACAGTTCCTGGCCAGGTAAATAAAGCTCTCATTGATTTGAATTTGGACTAACTGAAAGAATCCAGAGAGTTTTTGCATCTACTCACCTCTCCTCACTAGTACCCCATTATCTGTCTTCCTCCACCAGATAAACCATTTCGGATCTGATCCTCTTTGGGGCATACCCTCTCCCTTACTCAATGACAAGCAAGATTCCCTTCTCTCATATCTCATCAATTTTTTGGCCTTGATCATTTTCAACAGCATCCTAATATTTCTTTTACTTTAAAAGCAAGCAAACAAATCAAACTTCCTCCCAACTTCACTTCTTTCTACTACCAAGCATTTCTTTGCTCTCCTTTACAGCACAACTCCTCAAATAAATAGTCTGTTTCTTATCTATAATCCATTTCCTCTTTCAATACCAATAAGAGCTTTTCTCCCTCTGTTTCTTTGGACACACTGTTATTAAGGCCGCCAATACCTCCATGTGGTTAAAAGCAGTGGTCAGTTCTCTGTCTACATTACACTTGAGCTGTGAGTCATACTGTATCTCTCCTCCTTTTTCACTTGGCTTCCAGAACACCACATCCTTCCTCACTGGTGACTCCTTCTTGGTCTCCTCTTTTGTGTTAATTTGGTCTAAATTAATATTCCTATGCTCTTTAATGGAAACTACAAAACTTTCATGAATTGTGATTTTCTTTACAAAGCCTCAACCAATCAGGAGAGAAAAAGGCTGGTCACATGATGTGGCGGCCTCCCACACATGCCTATAATCTCAGTGACTGACGAGGCAGGCAGGAGAGGATCAGAAGTTCAAGGACTGCTTCAGCATAGTGAGACCCTTTCCCAAAATAAAAAAAAATAAATAAACAGGGCTGGGATACAGCCCAGTGGTAAGGCACCCCTGGGTTCAATTCCCTATATATATATATATATAAAAAAGTTGTTGGGAATAGCCTCGTTGACAAATTAAAAAAACAAAAATAAAATTTTCAAGTATCAAAAGTTAATGAAAGCAATAATACCAATGTAGCATGGCTAGCTGGCTTGGGAAAAGATCAATTTGCTGCTTGCACAGCATTCTGGTTAAATAATTTCTAAATATGTAATAACTTTACGAAATTAATTACAAAGAGAGAAATATATCAGTTGTGGTAGGACAAAAAAAAATAGATGGTCCATTTGTGATGCAAAACATATAAATGAAATGAGCCAGCACCAAGGGTAAGTTTTTCATGGATAAGTTTTTCATGGTAAATTATGGGGGATCTCTATCTAAATAAATGTTCTCTAGTAATTTTATGAAGTCTGTATTAATATTGTAAATATCTAAATGAAGATGAGAGGAAAAAAAGAGGAGCACAGCTTTGCTTAACATATTGCTTGCGGGTATATTAAAACGATTCGTGCCGTATTCACTTGAGAAAAAAAAAGGTTATTATTTATGCCCTTAATGAACATTGCAACATGCTGGGCACTGATAAGAAAATCGCCACAAGTATGCAGGCATAAAGCACCAAGAGGAAATTCAAGCTGCAATCCGGGGTCAGGGATTAGGACGCTCAGACAGGGTTCCGGAAGGCTATCGGCGGATTGACCGCCAGGGGGCACTCTCCGCACGCCTCCACGTCCCCGGGCGCCCCTCGCAGCCGCGCTGCTCCTTAGGGCGCGGGGCCTGGCCGCACCCCGCTCGCTCCCTTTTTCCCTCCCGGCCTCTGCCCCGCCGGCCGCCAGGGGGCGCCGCAGGCTGCCCGGCGCGCGGCTCGCGGCCCGGGAGCGCCGGCGTTGGCGAGCGGCGGAGGCCGGCCTGGCGGCGGCCATGGACCGCTTCGTGTGGACCAGCGGCCTCCTGGAGATCAACGAGACCCTGGTGATCCAGCAGCGCGGGGTGCGCATCTACGACGGCGAGGAGAAGGTAGGGCGGCAGCCGTGCTTCCCGGTGGGCGCGCGTCCTGGCTGGGCCCGGCCCGACCCCGTTCTCGGCCCGCGGTGTCCCCGGCCTCCCCGTGCGGGGCGCGGCGCCCAGTCCCCTCCCGCCCGCCGCGGCCTGGACTTTGCGCCTCCCCCGCGTTGGCTGCGCGAGACAGTGGAGCGACTCTCGGCGGGTGTGGATGGTGGCCGCTTGCCGCCGCCCCAGCGATACGCTTCGGGGTGCACAGCCGGTGCTGTCCGTCACAGGCGGCGGGCAGGGACGGAGATGCTCGACTTTCTGGCTCGCTTCAGAGCCTTAGTGACACTGTCTCGGGCGTAATCCCCTGGGCAGCCCAGGTCCGCCTTCTGCCAGCAGCGCGGTGGGCGCACGTCCCCCAGCACCCTGGCAGCTCGGCTGCGACCCCAGAGGCGGAGGGCTTATCAGATCTGCGCAGAGGGGTGGATTGCTTTGAAGAGATTTCTGAAAGAGGTAGCGGAGCGTTCCTCTTTGAAACGCCCTTGCCAAAGACTTTTGGGTTTTTGTTTATTTGTTTTTGTAATTACTTTACGGAAGGGAGTTTTGAGCTTAGTCTTATAAAGTGATGTAGTTAGTCAACCTTGCCCTGTAATATAAGCATAAATCTTAGGAGATGGGTTTGCAAATTGAGAAATACAGATGGTAATTAAATATTTTGTTGGTACTTGGGGGAAAACTACAAAATATCCTCTTCCTGGATGAAATGTGCAATTTGGAATTAGGAAAAAAAAAAAAAGTAAACTCATTTACCCATAAGCATTTTTAGTTTCCGGAAGTTTTCACTTGCTACCTCTCTCCTTCCTTGCTATTTCTTAATTAAACTTCCTCCTACTTTGCTATACTTGGTATACTTGACCCACAGCTCTTCCTGGTCCGTGCACACTGCTATCTAGGGGCACAAGTGATGTGAAACCCAAGTCCTCTACTTCCTTTGGGCGATTTCCGTGGACTATGTTTCCTGTTATTAAATCAAGGGTTTTTCCTTAAGTGATTTGCTTGGACTTCATTTACTTCATTAGCACTTTCATTGACTTGATCTCAAATTGGATCTTGCATCGTTTGATTGGAGTGACAAGCAAACTTTACTTTTTCTTCCTTACCGAGTTTACATCTTTGGAACCACTTTGAATGAGAAGCTCAATCAATCCTCTCCTTTATTGGATTTGATTCTGCCCTGGCTTTAAGAACTGTATGCTGACACTGACATATGGTCTTCAGAGACTTTTCCAGTGCCCCTCCCTGAATGAGTACCTGGAAGTCAACACCTTGTTGTCTGTGGGACACCAGTAACAAATTAGGGACGCCTTTGCTGGCAGACTGTGTAGCTATTATATATGTGTGTGTATATATATATGTATATATTTAATTTTTTTTTTAGTTAGGTGGACCCAATACCTTTATTTAATTTATTTATTTGTATGTGATGCTGAGGATTGAACCCAGTTCCTCACATGTCCTAGGCACTCTACCACTGAGCCACAACCCCAGCCCCAGCTATGATATCTTTACAATAATATAAAATCACCGCCATTAGCACCTGTTTGTGGAAAAAATTGTTGAATCAGCAAAATCTAATTTTTCCTTTAAAATCTTGGATGCTTTTTCTTTCTTTCTTTTTTTAAAGCAAATACATAGGTATCAGGCTTAAGAAAAAAGTCCTGGGTAAGGCCCATCTGGAGACCCATTCATTTAGTCAAAAAACTCTTTAACTCTTCTAAAACCTGGGGCTGCCCAGAAGTGAATCAGTATCTTGAAATTAAAGTGGGACCCTACTTATCACTGTGTCCTGGGGGACCTAATCTATCACTTGCTGAGCTATTTGCAGCTGCTTGGGCCCTAGTGTGATTGAAGGCCAGATTGATTCCTGGGAGGAAGTGTTCTGATTTGGCTTACTCCTATCTTCTGGAAGATTTTCGACCTCAAATGATGCTAAAGATTCTAGTAGGCTGTACATGAGCCTTGAGATCTGATCCAGTTAGTCTCCCATTCAGAATCCTTCACAGGCTCCTTTGGTCCCCAACTACAGTGCAGACTGCTCAGCCCTCTTAGCTGTGTATACCAGCAGGTTCCGTAGGCAAATGGGCACATGGTGTTCTTCTAGACCACTTGGATCCTCCTGAAGGGTGGAAAGTGGATTTTAGTCTTCCTTTTACCTACTGGCTCTTTGTGGGTATGAAATCCATTTTAAAAAATCAGAATGAATTACCTATTCTGTGCTAGGACCTTATTAATGATCTCATTTACTCCCCTCAAAATGAGTATTTTGCTGAATGAGAAGATTTTCACTTAGAGTTATAGTGACTTGCCTAAGATGATCAGTTAGAAGGAGAGGATTTTAATCTCTATTGATGGACTCCCAGCCCCGTGCTTCTTTCACTGTGCTGCAGCACTTCAAAGTATAGCAGTCCCTAATGCCACTTTATGTAATGTTCATATAGCTGATCCTTCCAAAGATGAAGAAACTGAGACCCATAGTTGTTAGTTGAGAAAACTGTGAACTGTCCAGGGTCACATATCTAGTAATTGGTGGAACTAGAATTCCAAACCAGATCCAATGGACTATGATCTTTCTACTGCCCAAGTGCCTCTTGTGAATAAATGTGTGCTTGCTTGTTTATACAAGCACAGTTTGCATGGATGCATTATGACTGGATAATGTGTTGTTTTCATAAGCAGGTAGACAGGTCATTTGTTTCATTTCACAGATGCTTCTATAGCCTCAACTAATTTAAAAAACAATGTAAGATTACAAATGTATAAAGTGGTAAATTGGCTCTGCATACCAGAAAATTTACAAAATGTTTATTCTCTCTCAGCTATTTCATTTTATGAATTTACTCTTGGGAAATAATCAAGTATGTATAAAAATATTACACAGAAGGACACTCATCTCAGCATTATATATAATATTATTTAATATATGTTGGGAATTGGAAGCAATCTGAATGTTTATTACAGAGATTAGTTAAATTATTGCTTATCCTAATTAGCAAGAGAAATTGCTAACCATAGAGTGATAAGTGAAAAAAGTTGTAAAACTATAAATATCATGGTCTCATTCATTAAAGAGTATATATATACATAAGTATACACCCTCTGGCTAATGTAATTACAAGTGATTTCATTTTCTTTCATAGATTTAAAAATTTTTTTCCAGAGTTTCAACAATGAAAATGCATTACGTTTATAGTAGAAAAATATAAAAAGGAAAAAAAAGGAAAAGCTTATTCAGCAAGTACCTAAGTTTAACTTTTAAATAGCTAATATAATTCTAGCTCTGAGTACTAGAAGCAAACCAGCCTAAACTTGTCTTTCAGGTTAGATCATAATCCATTGGAACCCCTGAAGGGAACTATTACACAATTTCTTCACTTAGAGCAGCAACATCTTACATTTGCTCATTGTTAATTGACATAGCAATGGAACATACTTTGGCTTGAATTTTAAATTCCTACCCTTATGCTCAGATTTCAGTGAGTAAATGCAGTTGTTTTATTTTTTTTAAGAGAGAGTAAGAGAAAGAATTTTTTAATATTTATTTTTTAGTTTTTGGTGGACACAACATCTTTGTTTGTATGTGGTGCTGAGGATCGAATCCGGGCTGCACGCATGCCAGGCGAGCACGCTACCGCTTGAGCCACATCCCCAGCCCATGAAATGCAGTTTTTTAATCAGAGCTTTTATGTTCTAATGCAGCACCATGTACTCTCAAGTTAATGAAATATTTGCTTTTGGAAAAGAGAAATCTTACTCATTGGTAAAAACGAGATTTTTTAAATATCTTAAATTTAATTATTTGGTTTAGCATACATAAGATTAAACAAAACATTTGAAGCCAGACTGAATTATGTACTGGAAACACCTATGCTTTACTTTTGATTCATAGGAGAACATGGAAACTTATAAGGCTTTTTCCCTGTGTTGGAGTGTTGTGGAATATCTTTCAGAATGTATATAACTAAACTAGACGGTTCAGTAAACCTCTTATTGTTAAAGTTTGTCAACCATGTCATTATTTAATACTTAGCTAATATTACAAAACTTATGCTTTAAAAAGTGTTTAAAAATGTATGGCATAAAATGTGTTGGAGCCAGGGTGTGGTGGCACACACCTGTAATCTCAGCAGCTTGGGAGGCTGAGACAGTAGGGTTTCGATTTCAAAGCCAGCCTCAGCAATTTAGCAAGGGCCTAAGAAACTTAGTGAGAGCCTGTCTCTAAATAAAATACAAAAAGGGATGCAGCTCAGTGGTTAAGCATTCCTGCACTCAATTCCCAGTACCCAAAAAAAAGTTGTGTTTTTTTTTTTTGATACCTATTTCTGTGTGTGCTTGACTTAACAAAAACCAATTTATATATATTTCAGAGTTAAATGAAGTTATATATGTCAGTGATAAATTTTCTAAATTTTATTTGACAAAATTGTTAAATACAACTAAAACCAAAAGAAGAAACTTGGCATGATCTGTAAATCTACCCATAAAAATTACTTTTGGCACATTTTGTGTTTGTGTGATTATATATGTTTGTATATAATCAAGTTATGTATACTACTTTGAAACTTAATTTTTTCCTCTCTTAATAATACCATAGGTATCTTGTAATATATTTTTGACTACATGCATAATTTATGATTATTTCTGTTTAAGAATGATATATAGCTATGGGTGGTGGCCAGCTATCAGGAGGCTGAGGTAGGAGAAAAACAAGTTTGAGTCCAGCCTGGGCAACTTTGTGAGACTTTGTCTTAAAATAAAAACATAAAAAGGACTGGGGATGTAGCTCAGTGGTATAGCCCTTGGGTTTAATCCCCAGTACTGGAAAGAAAAAATAAAATACATATATATATATATGTGTGTGTGTGTGTGTATAGTTCTAATTGGTTATTTATTTGATAAACGTATTATTGTTGTTGTTATTATTATTTATGGTATTGGGGATCAAACCTAGGGCCTCAAGCATGCTAGCCAAGCATTTATACCATTGAGTCACACTTCTAGCTCTTAATCATTTTTTTTAAACTAAGAAGAATTTTAATAATATAAAAATATAATAAGAATTATAATTTAAGAATTATAATATTTAAGAATTATAATAAATTGGAGCCTCACCAAAACTCTTTCCTTAGAGTTTATAATATAAGGTAGACAAGTAACTGGGACTGGCCTTATAACTTCTGATATAACTAAATATTTTTTCATAGGATCTAAGCAAGGTCTAATCATGGCAAATTCTACTTTCTAGTAGAGTTAATAGAAGTTTCCAGTATATTTCTTGATTTTAACAGAAATGAAAGTATCTATCAATTTCTCAGATTCCAGCTCTAAAATTGACTTATTAATATTACTTTCAGGAATAATAACAAATTATGAGTGTTAAAATTTGAAACTAAAGAAGTAGCTGGAGTATTTTTGTGATTATATTATAGTTTTAAAGGACACTTTAAAACATATTATTTTGAGTTGTTGATACAGCCATAATACCCAGAAAGTAGTCTCAGCTCAGACTCCTGTAACAATGCCACAGACTGGGGTGACTTAAATAACTGACATTTATTTCTCACAGTTCTGTGGGCTCGGAAGTCCATGATCAAGGTGCTGGGGGATGTGGGTCTTCCAGGGTCCTTTTCCTGGCTTGCAGACACCACCATCCTGCTGTGTGCACTCAGTGGCCTTTCCTGGGTCCATGCATGTAGAGAGGACTTGTATCTTTTCATTTCTCACAAGGACTCTGATTCATCATAGGACCCCATCTCATGACCTTCTCTACATACACATAAGCACTTCCTAAAGGGCCCCTCCAAACACCATCACAGTGAGGGATAGGCCAGACATTCAGATTTAGTCCAGAACAGTTAGAAGTCTCCTTCCCATTCTGTCTCCCTCAGAGACCACCACTATATAATTCTAGAAAGCATGCATATTTGTCATACATAAGTATTTGTGCGAAGAGTGTTGTTTTTTCCTTTTTAAAATATAAAATTATATTATGTTATATGCAATGTGCTGCAAATTGCTTTTTCCCTATCAATTCTATACTATGTATACTGCTCTGTACCTCACTGATTCTAAGCTTACTTTTTTGTTCACATTTTAACAATTTTGAAATTAGGATGCACGTCACATTCAGTGACATCTTAGATTTTATCAAGTATTACAAGTATGTAAAGAGTTTCCATATTCTTTTTAGTGAAATGCCTATAATCTATTGTATATGTGTGCATTTCCCTGTTGATGGATGTTAGAATTGTCTCTCATCTTTTGCTCTTATAAACAGCAGTGAATAGCCAAGTACTGTATCACCTTGCTCATGTATGAATTCATCTGTGGGGTAAATTCCTACAAGTGCCAAGTATCCTTGGGTCAAGGGATATTTGTATTTCCAATTTGTTGTTGTTGCAGCATGGGAGATTGGACCCTGGGTCTTGCCCATATTAGGAAAGTGCTGTACCACTGAGCCACATCCCCAGCACTTATATTTGTAATTTTGTTAGAAAATAACAAACTGCCTTTTGCAGAGACTGTCCCATCAGGAAATATATTTTCCCAAATACCACCAGTAAAGTGTTACCAAACTTTTGGATCTGTGTCAGTCAAATTAATGAAAAGGGGTATCTTTTTTTAAAAAAAAATTTTAGTTACACATGGACACAGTATCTGTTAATTTTTATGTGGTGCTGAGGATGGAACCTAGTGCCTCTCATGTGGGAGGCAAGTCACTGAGCCACAACCCCAGCTCGAAAAGGAGTATCTTAATGATCTTTTAATTTTCATTTATCTGAGTATCAGTGAGATTATACATCTGTTAATATGTTTAAGAGTCATTTGAACTTCCTGTTTTTGTAAACTTTTCTGTTAATAGTCTTTGTTCATTTTTATAGTGGTTATAGATTATTTTCTCATTGATTTATGAGTGTTCTATATATTAAGGAAATTAGCTCTTTGTCTCTGATGTGAGTTGCAATTCTTTTTCCCATTCTTCTGTTTGTCTCTTGTTTTTGCTGTTGATAGTTTTTCCATGAAGAATTTTTGTGTGTGCATGTGTACAGGTGAAATTATAAGTCTTTTCCTCTAGTGCTAATGGGTTTAATGCTTTTCTCAAGAAGGCTTTCCCCACCCTGAGATTATTTTTATAATCCTTTCATTTTTTTCCTCTGTTTTTATGATTTGCCTCTCTTTCTTTACTTTCTTCTTTCTTTCTTTTCTCTTTAATATTTGACCTATATAGAACTTATTCTGGTGCAGTATATAATCCAACTTTGGTTTTTATCTTACCTGGAAACCCAGTTAGCTCAGTGCCACTGATTAACTCTCCATCCATACCTATTCTTGTATGTGTTTGTGTCTATTTCCGAATTTTCTATTTTAGAAATTAAACAGTTATAAAAGTAGTATACATGAACTCAGTCTCATTGTAAAAATATGCAATCTTTTTTTTTTTTTTTTTTTGAGGGGGTGAGTGGGATCTCACTAAGTTGCTTAGGGCCTGGATAAGTTGCTGAGGCTGGCCTCAAACTTACTCCTCCTGCCTAAACCTTCTGTGTCACAATTATAGGTGTGTGCCACCATGCCCAGCAAATTCAATCAGTTTCTAAAAGGTCCTTTGCTTCTCTTCCTCTTATTCCCCTCACCCTTTTCTTGAAAAAATCCATTATTAACATTTCACTGTGTATTCCTTTTAGAACTTTTTCTGTTACTTATGTATAGATGTGTGTGTATGTGTGTGTGTGTGCGCACACGTGTGTGTATTACAAACATGTCTTTTGAGGATTACATTATATGTTATATGCTGCAAATTGCTTTTTCCTCACCAATTCTCTTAAATTCCATGATAACCATAATGATTCTACATTGTCATTCATTTAACCTCTGCATGGATTCCATAGTATGAATGTGGTTGAATGGATGTGGCACACTTTTTTTTACCACTCGTCTATTATTATACATCTCAATTATTTCCAGTTTTCCCCTAATTATATCATGGCTGTTTTTATAGCTTTTATTTATGAAATGTGTATAGTGTTGATTCTTTTTAATTTGTGATAAGCCTAATTTGAAAATGTTCATGATTTAACTCATATTTTATGATTAAAGAGAAAAAAATCTGGACATTGAATGACATATTATTAATCTTTTATGATGATGGTCTTATCTTTCTAGATAAAATTTGATGCTGGGACCCTGCTCCTTAGTACACACCGACTGATTTGGAGAGATCAGAAAAATCATGTAAGATACAACCTTTAGCATCTGTTCTAGGTTTTAAATCATTCAAGTTTTTCGCTTCTTTTTTGTCTTTCCCCCTTGTCACACACTTTCCTTTTTAGAACATCAGAAGAGTGTGTCCACATGATCTCTTTGAATGGTGTACAGAGAGTGGAGTTGAGGGTGTTTTCTCTCATTCGACTTGGGAAAATGCTGTGTAGTTACTGAAAGGAGAACCATGGCCATTCCTGTGTTTCTAAGCAACAGTCAGGCTGGGTGTTCAGTATTTAGCAGGGGAGTTCTTCTCTCAGTTGTGAAGGATCTTTTTTTTTTTTTTTTTTAAAGAGAGAGTGAGAGAGGAGAGAGAGTGATAGAGAGAGAGAATTTTTAATATTTATTTTTTAGTTCTCGGCGGACACAACATCTTAGTTGGTATGTGGTGCTGAGGATGGAACCCGGGCCGCACGCATGCCAGGCGAGCGTGCTACCGCTTGAGCCACATCCCCAGCCCCTGTGAAGGATCCTTAAGAAAGACTTCAGCTGTCCCCCAAACAACCTGTTCTCCCGGGTTGTTGCTGAGAGTTAGGAGGTGAGACTGTCATGTGCTTCACCTGGACACTGAGGACTACCTCTTTGTCATTCTGAAAGAGAGGAACTCCTCCCAACCTCATTTTTATAATCTCTAAGAAGGGAGAGTAAGTTATATAGAGCTGATATCTTCATTGCAAAGATCTTTAACTTGAAAGTAAATATGTGACATAATAATTTCAGCGTTGTCAGTGAAATAAGCTATCTCATCTGTTTTCATTTTCCTGACCAGTTACTCACAGTGAATTAACTAACTATTTAATTAATTCATTTATTTATTTTGCTGGGGATGAACTCAGGGCCTCACAAATGCTCAGCACATCCTCAACCCCTGAGCTATACCCCAGCACCCATGAAATTGTAATACTACAGATAAACTGTATACTTTGAGAGCTTGTTTGGAGGTTCTTACAGGGGAGTGCAGCTACCCCTATACCTTGATGGAAGAATGGCCCTCCTCTACTGGGGAAGCTCCTCTATCATGAAGCTTCGGGAGGGATGCATGTGGAGCGGTGAGGGAGGAAGGAGACACCTCCCTAGCCATTCAGATCAGCTGAATCAACCCTGGTGATCAGTGGGAGGCAGATGTTGCAGCCAGATCACTCTCACATTCTATACTGTACTCTTTGAAAGGCCACTAACCATTACAATAGCTGACTTTTTTTGCCTTCAAGAACCAGTTTTTGCCCATATTGATAATGTATTCTTTTTTTAAAAAAAAAAGTTATTTTCTAATTTTTTTTTTAAAGAGAGAGAGAGAGAGAATTTTTTTAATATTTATTTTTCAGTACTTGGTGGACACAACATCTTTGTTTGTATGTTTGTGCTGAGGATCCAACCCCAGCCGCACGCATGCCAGGCGAGCGCGCTACCGCTTGAGCCACATCCCCAGCCCTGATAATGTATTCTATAAATGGCTAATGTTGTCTAATTCTTTTAAAATAATTATATATTCAGGAAATCAATGTTTTTAGGGGAAGGTGGGAGTCATTTACCCATGTTTGATAAATTAATGAATCAGTATAATTTTTTTGATCATGATGTAAAGAGGCCAATTTGGAGAAATCCTTAGACGGATTATATACCAGTCACGTAAAATAATTTTTAATCAATCAATCAATCAGTTTATTACAGCACTGGGAATCCAGCCCAGAATCTCATGCACAGTAGGCCAATGTTATACCACTGAGCCACATCCCCAGCTCACTTTATTTATTTTTCAAACAAGGTCTTACTGTTGCCCAGGCTGGCCTCAAACTCTTGGACTCAAGCAATCCTCCTGGCTCAGCCTCCCTATAGCTGGGTCTATAGGTGTGTGTGACTAAACCTGGCATTGAATAATAATTTTAAAATTATATGTACTAATAAAAGGAGGTTACATCAATATTTTGTTTTAGTGTGTGTGTGTGTGTGTGTGTGTGTGTGTGTGTATGAGTAAAGAATGGGAACTTATAAAGAAGAAAAGTCATCCATATAATGCACTCCTTGAAATTGTTTTGTCTATTTTTTCTTTTCTATATAAGAAAAATTACATATAAAAAGTTTTCATATAAGTTACTTTAAGAAACTATCCCCACTATGAAAACAAAGGTATAGTTATGGCTGCTTTTTTTTTTTTAATTTTTTATTTTTTTTATTGGTTGTTCACAACATTACAAAGCTCTTGACATGTTATGGCTGCTTTTGTACCTCTTAGGTTTGCCTAAACAGTAATATGCCACCACAGTATCATTTTCATTTAATCCTTCCTTAAGTTTATTTAAGAAATAAAGCAACATTTTTAAAATTATTAAATCCCTTAGAAATATAGGGCACTGATGTTATAAAACAAGGGTTGCTGACTAGTATTATGGATCTTGTTTCTACTGATTTCCTCCTAGGAGTGCTGCATGGCCATTCCTCTGTCCCACATTGTATTCATTGAGGAACAGGCAGCTGGAATTGGGAAGAGGTGAGGTCTACATGGTATAGCCTTTATTCATAAAAAATTCTTCCTCTCCTACTGTTAGTCAGGAAGCCCCCAAAGAAGGTTATTTTCCTCCTCTTAGACCAATTCTTTAAGTAAAAATTAAGTACTAAGGTTTGCTATGATATTCTTGGTTCATAATAAATAAATGTGGCCCTACTAGCATTGTGTGCATTTCCATAGAGACTTGGCTTTCACATCTGTGCCTGTCATTCAGTACTTGAAATCAGAAATGACCTATCTGAGAAAAATTACTGACTTTGGTACTATTTCTAGCTGATCATTAAATTTATTTTTCAGGTTCAAGTTGTTCAGGTATCAGAATTAAATAGAGCATCATAATAGCTATTTTGCAAAACAGAATATTTGAGCAGTAGGAGGAGGTGCATTTAACAATTAGGGAAATAGCATAATAATGGAACTTTCCCAGGCAGACTAGGAGATGTGGCCACTCTGGTGTGAAATAAGGTTCAGATGTTCTTATTTATTCAAGCATTCCCAAAATTTTGACTTTACATCTTAAGTGCATGTGATTCAGGATACTTAGAACAAATATTCTTGGCATGGGATAATGTTTTCTATCTTGGTCCCTCTTTAGGCTTAGCATAATTAGACTTTTTGATAGACGTTAAAACAATGTTGAACTTCACTGGAAATGTAGTGTATGCCTTAAACAATAATGATATGGCTACTAAAGAAGATTATGTGACATTAAAGAAACAAACTAACATTTTAAAAAAAGTAAGCCATAGATTTTTAGAGTAGATTGTTTCTGTAATTTGAATTTCCTCCTTTGCATGTTTTTCAATCTTATTACATTATAGAAAGTAAAATCGTAGGGATATTCCAGATCATTTGATCTTTCCTCTGCTGTTTTCCAGGGTAATCTACACTATGTAATAAAAATATTTAGAATACCTATGTTCAAAATAGTGTCTTATTTTAAAAAATATCTCCATTGAGGAGGAATTCAGTTACATGCTATGTTAACTTTTCTCAGATATCCCCCTGTAGTTCCCAGTCCCTCTTCTCAAATGATTAGAAGATTACATTGATATAAACACATATATATTTCAGTTTTTTTTTTAAATCAGGGCCTTAGTTAGGCAAGTGCTCTACCATAGAGCTATATACCAGCCCCTAACTTTAGCTCCTGAAATTGGGATTCTTTTTTCATTTCATAGGTTTTAAATTTGATGAAATGTGATAATAGAATGACTCAATAAAAAGATATGAAAAATTGACTTGGGTATTTTATGAAAACTTTGGAATTTTTAAACTTTATTTTGTATCATAATCTTACAGCTTTTGTTGGGTTTCCTTTGACAGAATCTGATAACAGGGCCAAGGGTTTTGAATAAGAGTGTGAAATGCTCTTGCTTAATCACTTTATCATGATTGTCATAGTTTTGTTGCTTTAGTTGATGGCTTATTCCATGTGGTCCAGTGATTCTGCTCACATAGTTTATTTGCTGACCTCGCCTGTCTTTAAAGACATTCACCACAAAGGAAGAGGAAAAGAATCTCATGAGGTTGGCCTCAGTTCACTTACAAAGCTTGTGTTAGTCTGAGGAGGCCCAACTCATGTTATTTTAATTTTATGGTGATATTTAGGCAACCATATGGGCCACACAAAGAAATGTTAAATGGAGTAATAGGCACATCTAGAACATGAGCCTAAAGGGCTCTTAGCTAGGTATCCAGGACATTTTGACTATATGTTTTTTTAAGTTTTGTTCATCTTTATGGGTTGTATATTGAGAAGGTTAAAAATTGGGAGGAAAACAGACTTATAAAGCTGAACAAATATGGTGGTATTTTTAAAAGCATAGAAAGTAATGTTGTAATAAAGATAATAGTAGTTTCTGTTTTACCATTGGATCTTTCTAGATCATGCTGCTCATTGAGTGGCATTTTCCAACAGATGACACTGTAAAATGTTAGTTTTGGATGGAGTTTTAATAAAATATCAGCTGGCCAGTTTTACAGATAAGTTTTCATATTTTGTTTTCAAATGAGTAAGGTAATATGCTTTGGCAGAAATTATAGGCACCCTATGATGACCATGTGGATGGAAAACCTTAAGTCAAAACTACTCAAAAATTTGAAAATTTATTTTGAACTTATTTTTTCAAAACTATACTTTTCTTTAATCTGTATAGCTGTAACTTGAAACTTTTTGGTTTATAGTTTATAAGTTTTAAATAACTGCTTGTAATTTTTTGGTATCAAGGAAAAGTTTCATTGACAATGAATTACTAGGAACTTTAAAAGGATATCTTTCGGGATATTCTTTGTTTCCACATGAATTTAAGAGTGATTTGGAAATATATTAAAAGTTATGAAAATGGAATTAGTCATTTTATTTTTAAAGGTAGTTAAATATGTTACGTTTGCTCTTTCTTCAGTGCCAAAATAGTGGTTCATCTGCACCCAGCTCCTCCTACCAAAGAACCTGGCCCATTCCAGAGTAGTAAAAACTCCTATATCAAACTCTCCTTCAAAGAGCATGGCCAGATTGAGGTAAGCTTCCATATAATAAAATTGAACTAGAAAAGTGTGTGTGTGTGTGGGGGGGGGTGTGGTTTAATATAATGGAAGGCAATATAACAGGTTTCTCCCATATTTTTACAGTAAAATCTTTTTACATCTTAAGCCTTATCGACAGTAGAGAATATGAATTTAGGTTTTAATGGGAATAGAAAGCATGAAGGTGTGGTCACAGGAGGGAGCTGAGGCTGTAAATATGCTAAGTCATGTTACTTGGCTACTAGTAAAGTTTTCAGTGGTGTAGTTTGATTAAAGAGTATGGGGGCTGGGGGTGTAGCTCAGTGGTGGAGTGATTAACTAGTGTGTGCAAGACCATGGGCTTGATCTCCTATACCAGAAAGAGTGAGGGCAGAAGAGAGAGAAAGGAAAGGGAGGGAAAACAGTGTCTTGTGCAGGGAAATGTTAAACTGAGGTAATATCTGAAAGCTCACCAGCCTTAAAGCAGGCTCCACAAAAATCTAATCACTTAAGTACTTATGCTACAGTATAGAGTCTATATATTCTGATTAATGAATTACTGTACAGGTGTTTATTTGCAGGTATGTTTATCTCCTCATGAATGTATATATTTTTTTCTTTTCAGCAGCACATACAGTAGTCACTAAGCAAATATAAGTGAGTGACTGAAGTCCAGTCTCACCATAGTTGAAAAATATATTCAATTTAGTGAGCATGTTTTGTCCCTAATTTTTGGCTTCACATTTTAACTAGACAAATTATTCTCTGTATCCTTCATGGAAAAAGCGTTGTGTATTTTTCCTGGCTCTGCGTTTCTTTCACTCTAGATTGAAAATAATCTATATATGCAGTATTGTTTAAAGTAAGTCTGATTTGTTTCATTGTCACTCATCTCTTTGTTGAAAGTAGTTCGCTTTATATAGAAGGTCAGTAACTTTTTTTTTTTTCCTGTGTGTTTTCTGAAGTTGAGCCAAGAAAAGAACTTCCTTTGATTTCCTTTGATGTCTCTGAGAATTCTAGGCTTGTTGTACAAGGCTGAACAACAGACTTTTATACTAATTTGTCCAAGGATGCCACAACTTTACTGACTCACTTAACGTATATGTCTGTACATAACAGTTTTACAGGCGTTTATCAGAGGAAATGACACAAAGAAGATGGGAGAACATGCCAGTGTCTCAGTCAATACAAACAAATAGAGGACCCCAGGTATTTTTAAAACTATATATTAATCCAGTATTTTCAGCTCTGTTCTTGCATCTTCATTGAGATTGTCCAGCCTGGGCAACTTATCGAGATCCTGTCTCAAAACAAAAATTTTTAAAAAGGCTAGGAATGTAGCTCAATGGTAGAATGCTTACCTAGCATGTGCAAGGCCCTGGATCCAATCCTCAGGATTGAAAAAAAAAAAAATACTCTGTAACTATAGAACTTGCCAAAAACAAAATAGTGTTATTTGGGTAAAAAAATTAATTTTTATAGCATTTAGTCTAAATCACAAACTATGAACAGGCTCTCAAATGTATGAAGTAGTTTGTATAACTGTCAAGTATCAAAAAAATTAGCTATAATTTTTTATACATTTGAGACCCTTTTAAACATTTGACTTAGCTTGCCGAAAAACAAACATGAATAGGAAATTTTTATTTAAATACAGAATAAAATGGTCATTTTTTTGTATATTTGCTTTTTCTTTACCGATTCAAAGACATTATGTACAGTCAGAAACAGAAAAATGTTTTGAAAGGAAGCTAGATGTAATTGTATGTTGTTTTTCTTTGGTTCTTTGTGGTCCTTTCCCGCCATTGAAAACACAATGTGGTTCACAAAAGATTTTGTTTCCTTCCCATTTAGTATGTTTTATGTTCTGTATTTTCTTTTTTTTTTTTCCAGCCAGGAAGAGTAAGAGCTGTAGGAATTGTAGGTATTGAAAGGAAACTGGAAGAAAAAAGAAAAGAAACTGACAAAAATATTTCTGAGGTAACTCTTAATAAGTTCCAGTCAGTCATCTTTTTCAGCTATTTGTGTTTATTCTTTTGGATACAGCTGTGACTAATTCCATTTTGTAATATGAATAATATTTAAATTGCATGCAACTCTGCAGTTTCCTCTTTCCTGTAATGGGTTTACCTCAGGCTGGCATTAAGTTAACCTAAACACATTTTAAAAGCTTTTTCTAAAAATAAAAAAGAAACCCAATTTTGTTTTCTGTTAGAGAACATCATAGAATGTTATATGCAAATTTTAAAGATGTAATTGATTAGAGGATACTCCTAATGAGTTCAAGGTTCTCAGTATAATTATTTGGGAAGTTTGATTAACTTAGTTGAGAGAAAAATGCTGTTCTATGGCCACTGTTCCCGGCTAGCCACCACACAGTTTTATACTGATGACCAATTAAGATGAGATACTAGACAATAAGAATGGCTCCAACCAGCCTATCACTCATACTCAGAGATAATACTGTCTATATATATTATGATGCTTTAAAACCTCATCATAAAAGAGGAAATTCAAGTAAAGGGAAAAGAACTCTAGTTAAGAAAGCCAGTTATGATTAGATTAATATATCTAAACATATCATGATCTTGTTAGTCAGCTTTGTGTTATACTAACAAGATACCTGAAGCAATCAATTTACAAGAAGAAAGGTTTATTTTGGCTTACAGTTTTGGAGATTTCAGTCCATGATTGGTTGCTCCATTGCATTAATCCAAAACAAATAATTTTTGAATACCTATTCTGGGATTGCTAATTGAAAATATATATTATTGTTGAGGAATTAGAACATTTGATCTATTAAATGCCCATGGTATAGTTTTGCTGAATACTTATTTATGATAAAGTTTTGGGTGTTCTTTAGCCATGCAAATTGTATTTTTATTTCCTGCAAATGAGCAGGTAAATCCAACACTCATGTTCAGTCTTTGGCAAGATGAGAGGCGATACTGTGTTCTTTCATCTTAAATTTTGTTGTTGTTATATTAGTAGCTATTAAGGTTCAATATTTCTTAGTTCATGGATGATTACAAATGGTGGTATTCTGTTTATTTTTCATACCTGTTAGTTAGAATATTTTTTATTTAGAGAGCTACTTCTCTTCAACTGCAATTTGGTTTTCCACTGACAGAGTTCATAAAGGAAAGGCAAGATAATTGGTCTTTTTCCTTTATTATCAACAGAATAAGTTAGTTCCTTATCATCCTTTGAAGCTGAGTAGATTTTTTTTAAAATGTCACCATGAATTTTAATGTATTGATGGGGTTCACTCAGTGGCAATTATTTATTCTGTTTGAAGCTGAGATCATTCTATCTTTGGCAAGTAGGAGCCTCTTCAGGTTGGCTCCTGAGTGCTTTTGACATGACCTGGTGGACTTTGGTAGTTTCCTTGATATATGATATAACAGAAGTTCCAGGGCCACCTTATACATTTCCTGCTGTAGATCTCAAATCAACATTTAACTGATAAACTGTTTATTTTATTTTATTTTTAATGATAAATAATATTTGAAAATCACAATCTGTGTCCACAGCTATTGAGTTGATATTTATTTTTCAGCCTTTTCAATAGTCAGAGCTAAGATTTTGTTGTTTATGAAGAGCCTCATGAGATTGTACCAGTTCTTTCAATTCAAATTCAGGGCAACACTGCCAAATAATTACTAAAATAGCAAAAAATAATATTTTTGTATGTGTTCTCCCCATTCTTTTTCCATTAAAAATAGGGGTGCTCCATCCATATCATCTAAGCATTCAGCCCCTGCACACATCCGTCTCCCTCATCCCCAGCTCCCATTTAGTCTCACTTTCAGGAGAATATTTAATACCAACAGTCCTTATGACAACTACCACTGGTCATTTTGGTTATCCCAGATCATTTTCTAGTAGATTTTACAGGAGGTGCTCGTGGGCACAGTATTCCTTGTATCTGTTATGCCTGTGTTCCCTATACTTGACAGCCACTTTTGCTCAATTTAAAATCCTTGACCATGTTTTCTTTTCCTTTAGTGCCTTTAGTATATTTCTTTCACCTTTTTTGTCTGGCATAAGTGTTACCGTCAAAGAGTGAGGATGGGGTTGGGGTTGTGGCTTAGTGGGTAGAACGCTTGTCTAGCATGTGCAAGGCATTAGGTTCGATTCTCAGCACCACATATAAATAAATGAATAAAATAAAGATCCATTAACACCTTAAAAATTAAAAAAACAAAGAATGAGGATAATTAATTTTTTTTCCTTTAAGAGTCATTTCTGTGTCTGGGGTTGTGGTTCAGTGGTAGAATGCTTGCCTCACATGTGTGAGGCACTGGGTTCAATTCTGAGTACTGCATATAAATAAATGAATAAAATAAAGGTCCATCAACAACTAAAAAAAATTTAAAAGGGAGTCATTTATTATTTTTCCTAAATAGACTAAATTTCCTGAAAGATTTCTTTTTTTACTTATTATTAAACCCAATAATAAAATGTGACTGCTATTCTGGATTATTATTCTAAGGTATACAATGTGCTTTTTCAGTATGTAGTTTCAGAAACTTTTTTAATTTCAAGAAGTTTTTCTGTTTAATTTTAAAGATTGCCCGGATGTTTTTCCCTTCTGAAACTCTATTAGCTCTGTATTGCAACATCACTGCCATTTTGAACTGTTTTTGATTATCTTTCAAATGCCTTTTATCTCTTTCTTTATTTTACTTTGATTTAGAAAATTTTCCTTTTTTAGACATGTCTCTTAAATTGTTATCTGTTGTTTTTATTCATTCTTGTGTGTTGTTTAGTGGTAGGCTTTATTTCAAAATGATTTTTCATGTTTAATCCTTTCCTGAACCTCTTCATCTAATTTCTGATTTATTGTCCTTTCATAGCTCATATCAGCTTTTATTAATTTATTATAGACCGACATAGTATCTTTCTTTTATTTATTTTTATGTGCTTCCCTTTTCTGTTTCCTGCCTAGTGCCAACATCATGCAGATCTTGTCACTCTTTATTACCTGCATATTCCTCCTGGGGTTATGCCAATATTGTGGCATTTAGCTTTGTAGTATATATTGCCTGTGTGGGCTCTTGGTTTTGTTTGTTTGTTTTGTGATACTAGGGATTGAACCCACAGGTGCTCTACCACTGAGTTTTATCCCAGCCCTTTTTATTTTATTTTGAGACAGTCTTGCTAAGTTGCTGAGGCTGGCCTTGAACTTGCCATCTTTCTGCCTCAGCCTTCTATGTCAGTAGGATTATAGGCATGTGCCACTATGCCTGGTGATCTCTGGTTTTAAGATGTAGTTGCCTGTCTGCCTTTATGTTGGGATTTAGAGAGATTCACTAACTATGCTGCCCCAGCTTAAATCTCTTCAGAATCCTCTATTCCCATAAAATTCTGACGTTTAACATATAACATTAGAAGAGTTTTTATTATTCAGAGAAGAAATGAGAGTAAGTGGCTAGATCTGGAGCAAGGGGGATGAGTGCCATGGTCTCCTGCCTGGTAGGCAAGGGCACAGTGCCACAGGGCCTCAGAGCATCACTGTTCTCTGGTACGATGCTCTTCTGTCACACTCACTGTCATCTTCTGTGTTAATACGTAAGGAGATGGCATGGAACAGTGAACTACTTTGCATTATTAGTATTCTTTTTTCTGCCATGCTCACTTGGTGTTATGTTCAAAATAAAGTTTTTCTTTTTAAAAAATATTTGGTTTTTAGTTGTAGGTGGACACAAATACCTTTAATTTATTTTTTTATGTGGTGCTGAGGATCAAACCCAGTGCTCCACACATGCTAGGCTAATGCTCTGCCACTGAGCTAAGTCCCAGCCCCTCAAGTTTTTCTTAATTTATGCATAAATTATTCCAGTTCAGTCTAATTTTCATGGAGTCACAAGCTCAAAGGATTCTCCACAAGCATTGTGCCTTGTCATGCAGACCAGAGGTTGGTTTAGCAGATTGTTCTTGCACTCTGCTCTGCTGTGGGCACTGTGGTGGTGCTCCAGGTATGGGCCAAGGGCCAGACAAACAGCAACAAGTGAGAGAGGCCTTGTGCAGAGAAAACAGGCTGCAGCAGGGACACCAGTTGACTCCTAATTTCCCTTGAGGTCAAGGAAGGCTTGTTAATAGCAGGAATATAGGGTTAAAGTCCTAAAAGACAAGGAGGTGCTAACAGTGAGCAGCAGGGAATAGAGGAATCCAGGTTGAGGGAATGGAATACTACTCAAAGGCGCAGAATCAAGGATGTTGATACTGAAAATTCAAGAATATATTGAGTTACTGAAACTAATAACTAAGGTAATGACTAAAAGCCAATAAGAAGGAGCTATAAGTCAGCTTAAGAGGGTACCCATCGTTTTTAAATAGATACAGTTTTTCTCAAAATTGGAGCAGAAATTTGGTTATAGGTACAGTAGATGGAAAGAAAGTTTGGTAAACCGACAAAGTAATAGAATTGGGTATGTGCATTCATCTTGCTTTACTGTGTATTATAATGGCTTTATCATCCCTTGTTTTTGATAATTGGTAATTCCAAATTTCAGAATAATAACAGAAATAGAAGTAAAAAAGCTTTTATTTATGTTTTATATTAAAATATTTTTTAAAAACTCTTATAAGAAACTAAAATATTTTTTATTGATCATTTATAAACAGTAGAGGCAATTGTATGTACTCCGTGTGGTCTCACCATTTTAGTATATTTTTTCTATGAAAATGTAATACAATAAAGTGATTTCAATTCAGATTTTATGTTATTAGTTTCCTTTACACAAGTATAAGAAATTTATTAACACTTTATATACTTAAAAATCTAAGTGTGTAAATGCCTGCTTTATTGTTGAAAACTCAGTTGGTGTGTGATTTGCCCCCATTTAAATGTTAGATTGACTTAGCTTCAGAGCTGGTGCCCAGAGCTTCCCACAGAAGGTTTCCTGCATTTGCTGGCTGTTGCTGATAAGAATTCAGTGTTTAAGCCTTTTGTTTATCTGAGGAAATTCCTGTTAGGTGTGTGCACATTACCCTTTGTTTTCAGTATTAACCTTGGTGCTGGCCATCAGAATCTTATACAACACTCTATTCTTTTAGCAAAATTCTTTTGCAGATGGAGGATACTTTTCTGCAGATGGGCATAAGCTGATCAGAGCCACTATTATATATATCCAGTCACTCTGGACCAATTTTTCAATTAATGACAAGTTGCTTGATTGCTTTTAAAAAGAGAACATCTGTACACGTAAATTCTGCACTGGCAGGATATTTTCAGTAACTTGAAATAATTTATTGGAAACATGTTTGATGAAGTTTGAAGAGTATTTTTGCTGTAGTAAATGAAACAACTGGTAGATTTTATTCAGATACATTTGGTGGCTTTGGAATACTTTTTGTGATATCCACCATATCCAAAGCTACAAGTATAAACATTTAGAAATGGCAGGCTGAGGCTGTTTCAGTTAAATCAAACCTATTATTGCAGCCAAAATACCTGAGCCCAAAAGGGTATTCATGCAGCTGCTGTTCAATGCCATTTTCAACCAGGAAAGCTTTACAAGGCCCTTGATTCTTGACCTCCTATCAAGAAAACCAGTGACAGATTATCTGATTTGTGTCAAGTAATAGTAAATAATATTTTAGACTATAATTTATGTTTCCTTTTGTTTGTTTAATCAATAATTATATTATTTTTGAAAATCTGAAAAGTTTTTGTTGCACTTTATTTTGAAAAATGTATGGCTTCTTAGGTAGAGTGGATGTTATAAGATAAGGTAGATGTACTTATATAATTATTTTATTAACAATTGATATTTCTAAGGAAATTTCATAAATTTGTATTATAGGGAAGAAAATAGAGGATGCTTCATTCATTTTCATTCTTTAGATGGATTCCAGTAAAAATTACATTTCTCATTTCAGGCCTTTGAAGACCTCAGCAAGCTAATGATCAAGGTATATGTCATTTACACCTCCAAAATTCATACCAGCTATGCTGCAATTTTGAAAATATGTTTTGTTAGAAGATACTTTGGGGACATTGTTTCTTTTTAGTCTTTTCTTTTGACAGGCTAAGGAAATGGTGGAGTTATCAAAATCAATTGCTAATAAAATTAAAGAGAAGCAGGGTGACATCACAGAAGATGAGGTAAAGATGCCCTTTAAGGTCTTACAAACCACGTGGCACCAATAATACACCCATATCTTTGTGGCTTTCCAGTTTGCTTGCTTGCTGTCTCTCTTCCTCCCTTCCCTTTCCTTCCTTCCTTTCTCCTCAGGATTGAACCCAAGGTCATCTTACCACTGATCTACAATCCTCAGATTCCCAGTTTACTTTTTAAAGTAACACTTCATTTCCTTTAGAACTTGAGGGTATGTGAAAGTGCTAAAGAAAAAGTGGACCATAAAAATTTTGTTAACTCTAGTAGGATTCAAGTTTGTTCAATGCCTTTTCTTGAAGTATAGAAAACATAATGAAAGATGTGAGGAGTGGCTATTTCATACGCCCCTAAATTTGATGTCTGTTCCATTAAATTTATCTACAATCTGGACACACCTATTTTCCCCAAATTTTCACTTGTATCATTTGGTTGATATTAAATATATTGTCATTATATAAATTTTCTCTCACATCAAACTTGTGATATAAACAGGATGAGAGATAAACATAGAAGGAAGGAGAATAATTCAGATTCCTGCAAGGAACTACTAGAAATCCACTGCCTTTTAGTTCATGGCATAGAAACATAGTGAAGAAATAGGTATATAGAGAAAATTGAGCAGAATTGAATTTCTGATGGAAGGATTTCAAATGTTGGGGTGGAGAAAAGAGTTCTACATTGTCTTCTCATGCATTTTCTCCTCTCATTATAGACCATCAGGTTTAAGTCCTACTTGCTGAGCATGGGAATAGCTAACCCAGTTACCAGAGAAACCTACGGCTCAGGAACACAGTACCACATGCAGCTGGCCAAACAGCTGGCTGGAATATTGCAGGTGCCTTTAGAGGTAAAACCAAACCTAAGTATACTTTAAAAACTATGTTAAGGGGGATAGTAGGGGATAGGAAAGGTAGCAGAACACAACAGTCACTAATATGCCATTATGTAAAAATGTGAGTGTGTAACCCATGTGATTCTGCAATTTGTATTTGGAGTAAAAATGGGAGTTCATAACCCAATTGAGTCAAATGTATGAAAGATGGTATATCATGAGCTTTGTAATGTTTTGAACAACCAATAAAAAAAAACTATGTTAAATTATTTCCATGATATCACAAAGCTTAACAAGAGCCTAACTCCTTTCATGATGTGGTTACTATCAATCAACATACTATTTTTTTTTTCAGGAATATTAAATTAGTCTAGTGTACTTATTAATGAGTCTTTATAATACTCTAAATTGCTTTCAATTTGCATTTCAGATATCTATAACTATAAATCTATTTACTATGCTTTTCTAATTTAAAAATGTATTATATTTTTCTATAGATGTTTCTGTTTATCTATCCATAATGTATATTATACTATTAATAATTCTGTAATGCAGATTCTTCTAGTGTAACAATATTCAGGTGACCAAAACTTTATTAAAGCCTCTGTATCAAGAAGTATTTCAAACATATGCCAAAATCAGTAATATAATGAATCCCCTATGTACCCATCACCCAGCTTCATCTATAAACCAACTTCCAAAGTTATTTTAAAGCAGATCCTAATATCACATCATTTTATCTGTAAATATTTCAGTAACTGTAATGATAGACATCTTTAAATGTAACTAAAATCCCATTTCACACCTAATGATCCTTAATATCAAATAACTAGTTTGTGTTTACATTTTCTCTTATAGTTTGTTTTTTCAAATCAGAATACATTATAATTAATTGATTTGTCTCTCAAGTTTTGGTTCATTCTCTTTAAGTCCATGGGTTTTTCATTGCCCTCTCTCTCTCCCTGCCTTCCACTCCTAAAATGTATTTGTTGAAAAATTGGTAGTTTAGTCCAGAATGTCTCATAGCTTGGCTGACTGTGTAGTTTTAATAAGGCTTCTATTTTACATATTCCCTATTAACTGTTATAAATAGAGCTTTTTTTTTTTTGTTCTGGAAAGAATATTTCATAGAGGGTGCTGTATACTTCAGGAGGCACAGGTTGACTTTTTGTCATGTCAGCAGCCACTGACAGTCATTATTTGGTCTGTCATTTCATTAGGGGCTGCAAAATGACAGTATTCTTATTTAATACTATGTTTCCTATTTATTACTTTATTTCACTTAATAATCATTGCCACTGCACCAGGTATATTCATGAGTATTCTGTGCATCCTAATCTTATACTAAAAACAGTTTAGTAATAACTTATTTTAAAGTAACACTGGCACAAAGTTTTTTAAAAAATAGCTTCACATAGTGATCACATTACAGATTTTTTGCAAAAATATTTGACATGAAATCTTCAAGGATTATGAAGTGACATGATAGGGATAGGTGGAATGACTTTACACATGTAAATGTACTAACATGTGCCTCTCCTTTTAAGTAAGTAAATGCTAAAACAGTAATAACAACATTAAAGTCCAAATACTGAAGGTGAAATGCCTCTTGATACCTGAATAGGCTCTCCTGTGTATAAGTCTAGTTTTTTAAAACTTCTTAAGAATTTTTCCTGATTTGTAATTTCACTCCAATTCATGATTTCTGCTAAGAAATGCTAACTGGTGCTAATTGTAATACTTTTTTTTTTTTAAATTTCATCTTAATAGGAACGAGGCGGAATAATGTCACTCACAGAGGTGTACTGTTTAGTAAACCGGGCTCGAGGAATGGAAGTAAGTACAGAATATTTAGATACTCTCTTAGCCAAATATAGACTTTCTTGATATAATACAAATTCCCCTAGAGTGAATACAATTTGAGGAAGGGTTGTGAATATCTAAGCTATTTTGAGAAATAGTGTAGTGTGGTGAAAATAATACTATGCTGGGATATAGGAGGTATATTTTGTATCTGGGTTTGCCAGTGATTGCTGAGTGACCTTGAGTAGCTTCACAACTTCACTGGGATCCAACTTACCCTTAAGATAAGGGTTTGGAATGAATGATATGTTTCATCTCTAATATTCTGCATTTTTGTTGTGAAGAATGAGGTTGTGCAGGAACCTCTTTCTCTGCAATAGTTAATTTGTTCCTAAGTTACAGTTAGATAGGAGGAAACAGCTCTGGGGTACTATTCGCATATTAACTGTAGACATAAGTATAGTCTGTTTAAAGAACCTAGCAGAAAGGATTTTGAAAGTTTTCTCCACAGAGAATTAATAAATATCTGAGGAGATAAACATGTTTAACTTGATTTAAACATTATGCAATGCATACACATACCAAAAATTACATGGTATCACATAAAGATATGCAATTTTTCTGGGTTTGTTATGTCATTTAAAAAAATAATTAATTAAAAATAAATAAATAAATAAAAGTGGGGGGGAAAAACAGTTAGATACAGATTGCTCCTTAGAGAGTGCAGAGGGAAAGCCACCTTCCTCCTCTGTTTGCCCTGTCACACCCACACATCCTTGGCCTCCAAGGTCCTGTCCAAGTTCCCTTTGTGTCCCAGCAGCCAAACACAGTCACCTCTATGCGGATGATTCTCACACATGTCTTTGCAGCCCTCACCCCAGCCCAGAGCTAAGCCTCCGTTGTGTGTGTGAACAGTCATCATAAGTGGCCTCAGCAAGTGCTCACTACCTGCCAAGGCCCTCTGTATGTGTTGCCTCGTTTATCCTCCCACTCACTCGGTGAGGTAGCTCCTTTACTGTCCCCATCCTAGGGATAATTTAGGGATGAGGAAATTGAGGCTTACATTAAATAACTTGGCCAAGGCCACACCTGGAGACAGTGGTTTGTCAGGGATTTGCACCCAGGCCTCGGGGCTGCCTCTGGAGCCATCCTGTATGATTCAGAGCTGTGCTTGTCCCTGCAACGGTTGTGATCTGTTAAAGCTGCACTAGCCAAAACGGTGCCACTAGCCAGCTACAGGTGATGATTGTGAGCTTGTAACATACTAGAGTTAAAAGAGTAGTACAAAATAAAGAAATGTTAAATGTCAGCATCTCAAAAAAAGGTTTTTTTCAATGCTGGGGATTGAACTCAGGACCTTGGGCACTCCTAAGCTATATTCCCAGCTACTATACCATTTCTTTTTTTTTTTCCTTTACTTTTCATGTTGCTACTACAATTTTAAAGTTATATATAGTATTTCTTTTGGAAGGCACTGCTTTAATGAATTGAAGCATTTGGCTCATTTGTTAGTTCCTTTTGCTTTGTAATGATTAAACCACATAATTTTCTTGATAAATGCTAATTTTTAAATTTCCTATTATGTTTTAGTATCATTACAATTATATAGCATTACACTTATTGACTTGCAGTGTAAACTGGATTTCTTTTCCCCATTAGTTGCTCTCACCAGAAGATTTAGTGAATGCATGCAAGATGCTAGAAGCACTGAAATTGCCTCTCAGGTAAAGGAACTTTCACAGAAGTTTGCCATCTGTAACCATGATTCTGCCCAGGAAAGAACCAAAAGCTCAACCAAGTTTACCATGCTGCAAAATGTTGTCCTCTTGAACTTATATGTTACTAGAGTTCACCTGACACTACAAGCATCTTCTGTCATCCTGGTTTTCATCCTATCATACTGGGTGTGTCCTAATGGGATTCCCAGATTCTTGTTGATTTGAGGGAAGAAGATAAGACTGTGAGTTCCTCCTAGGAACTCTGGATAACCAGCTCTTTCCTTTAGATGGTTTGTGTTTGACGTTCTGGAAATTCAGAAGTTCAGGTGTTCAGCTGTGGAGTTAAAAGAAAGTAGTCAGACATATTTTATTTAGCATGTAGATTCTAGTAATAATGTAGTAATCTTATTACCTGTTAATTCAGGAGCACTTTAGTTCTGTCATAGTTACTTGTGGTCATTCATTATATTTTAAATGTTGTGTGATTATCGTTGTCCTCATTCCTGGGCATAAAAGAAAATAAAAAGTGTGTGCTTCTTACTAGTTGAATATCCCAGATGATTCTTGATTCTGTTCTCACATATCTCGTTTTCAGACTCCGGGTTTTTGACAGTGGTGTCATGGTAATTGAGCTTCAGTCCCACAAGGAAGAGGAAATGGTAGCCGCGGCCCTGGAGACAGTATGTGAAACCAGTTTCCTCCATTCATTAAAACTCACCATGAAGACCCAAATGCTTACTGATCTGAGAACAAGATTTTCTTTTGAATTTAACTTTATTAAAAAATTAACATTCACAGACTCAATGATTTATTATACACAATGAATACATAGTAATCAAAGTCATTCATTAAAAGCTTTTGGAAGCTTATTGGCCCTCTTAAAATCTTGGAAGTAAGGAGAGTTAGAATTAGTGAAGTTCTGGCTTTTCTACTGAAGTTCTAACTTTCTTAATTAGAATGTTACACAAAATTAAACTTTTTTCTTTAAGTTAACACCTACATAAACAGCATTATAAAACATTAGAATTTGTTTTGTGAAATAAGTGCTTCAACAAATTTGAAGAGCGAATACAGTTTAGATGGATTTTAACTGGCCAAACTGCCAAAATTACCCATTAGTATACCTGAAATGCTATTGTTGTTAAGCCTTTAAGATGAACCTGTGTAATTTAATAATTCATAATTATTGTATGTTTCAGTTCAAGCTATATAAAAACCCCAAGACTATAGATATTCTGCCACACATTTTAAACTAAACCTATATATATGGATCCTTTACTAAAGCATATAGTACTAACTTGATTAAAATTTGTTATGTGCTCCTTTCAGAATATCCAGTAACTCTTTCTAGGCTTTAGTATAGTGTTTGGCTCTGTTATGTTATAAGGGCTTCATGTTGATATTTTAGCTTCTGCTCTATTTGTTCTGGGTCCATAATTTTTATAGATTTATGCACTTATTAAGATTTAATTTTAAGTGAACATTCTTTGGATTTTATTAGAAAAATCAGAACATTATTTCCTGTATATACAGTTATATATTCTGCCTAAGGTCAGTACAGAGGTGTACTAAACTAATAACTTTTTTTTTTTTAATCTGTTCTGTGGTTTTGATAGGTTTCAGAAAAAGGATCCCTAACATCAGAAGAGTTTGCCAAGCTCGTGGGAATGTCTGTCCTCCTGGCCAAAGAAAGGTAAGTTAGGCCTTTGCCGTTCTTTATAGTTTGTGTTTGTGTTTCTGAATGGACAGGTAATTAAAGTTTTCTTCTTTTTATTCCTAGGTTACTGCTTGCAGAGAAGATGGGTCATCTTTGCCGAGATGACTCAGTGGAAGGCTTGCGGTTTTACCCAAATTTATTTATGACACAGAGCTAAGGGTTTTGTATTTGAAATACTTTTTGTCCATACTTTTATCTGGTAGATTGTGTGACACTGAGCTAAGAGATAAACCCCGATAAATTGAAGATTTATTAGAATTTCACAGAATGATATAAAACTCTTTTAATCTCTCCCTAAATATTATGGTTCTGAAAACTTATTTAGGATACATAAAGGAAAATACAGAAAAATGAATGCCAATATGAATTTAAAATCATGCTATAGTTGTGCAAAATCCTCCGAGTTTAACTTGAAATACAGTAGATTTTGATTCCCAAAAGTAACCATTTAGTGAAGAAGGGAATTTAAGTCCTTGAAGGAGGAAAAAGATAAGTTGCATGTTTGGATAGGTTAGATTATTAATTTGGTATGACTAAAATTCACTGAATTATGAATGTTTTCCTCTGTGTCTAATGCACCCATTTTGGGGGGTTTTCTTGAAGGAAGTCATAGCTACAGTGCAGTTTAAGAACCTGACAACATTGAAACAAAATATCAAACTTTACTATGCCCCATGAGGCTCTTCCTAAGGGCTTTTTAAAGCAGTCATAGGCATGTCTTCGACAAACCAAACGAAACACCTTTAAAAAAGAAGAGGGCTGGGAGTGAGGCTCTGGAAGAGCTCTTGCCTAGCATGTATGAGGCCCTGGCTCATAGCTCTAGCACAGAAAAAAAAAAATTAAGAAGAAAATCTTATTTGACTTACATTTATATTCTAAATAGGTTTTGCTGTTTGTTTTTTAAGTGATGATTTCATGGCTGGCATTTAAAGAATGCAACTGTGTCATTTTGCCTAAAAAATGCTGTGGGATTTTGAAACTGAATTAAAGAGCTGTATAGACATGCCCAGAGTTACGATTACAAATTTGGAAGGTAGATGGCTTAGGAATTCCCTAGAATTGTTCTGCAGGTGGAAGGGCAATGGGAACCTTTAGCTAATTTCACAGGAACCTTAGTGCTCTATTACCTGGAAGCCAAGGATGGGAAGAGAAAGTGGAAAAGTAATATGCCTCCTTCTCCCTCCCTTAAGGAATCTTAACACTGAACTTAAAAAAAAAATCTTTCTATCATATTTCAGAAATATGTATTTCTTCTTTGCCCTACACATTATAAGTTGTGTGAAGAAACTATCTTGGTAAAAGGTGTTAATACTGAGACAACAATAACTGGCCAATGTTGCCTGTAGAGTGCTTGACTTTTTAAGTAGACTGGCTGACTTCATATGTTACTGCTCTACAGTGTACAGTGTATCAGCATTACCTCCAACTCAGGGACCCCTACGGGACAGGAGACCCCTTTCTGAGACTGAGTTGGACACAGAAGAGTAGCGTTGTTTTAAGCCAATTCTCCAGGGGGGATAGTATACGAATGGGGAAAACCCTTGGCACCAAGAGGAGGGATGCCCAGGTGCACACTCCAGGACTTTCCTACTAGGTGAGGTAGAGGCTACTGCAAATGCCCTCTTGGGAGGTGCCGAGGTCCTCAGCCACAGGTAAGGGGATTCCCTACCTCTAATCCCTTCCTGAAAAGTATCTGTTGCTGCTTGGTGTTTTCCAGTGTCATGGGAATGCTGTGGCCAAGGCATCCTGCTTTAGTCTTTGTTTTCCAAACCTGTCACTGACTCTTCATTGTGGTGACAGATCCCCTAATTACCTCATTGCTCAGCCTCAGGTTTATTTTGGAAGTATAGTGTCTGGCCACCCAAGTCTTTTAGGGGGTTAGTTGGACCATAATGTAAACTTGTTTGTACATCTCCCCTCTGGGTTGCACTCACTCTGTCACATGGCTCTGGCAGACTTGTGTGTACATACATAAGCACACATACACACAAATCACAGTATCTTGTCTGGCTAGGGATCTTAAAAATTAACAGAGATAAATAATAATCTGTTTCACATGTTGGAGTAGTTGCAGATAAGGTTGTTGGAGCTTCTGGATGTAGTTCTAATAGTTGGGATTCATTACAGCAAGCTGACATAATTCAACATACTATTTACTTTAATGTGACAACAGATGAAAAAAATGAAACAATATGAGTTGTTGAGAGTGATCTAAAGAAAAATGAGATGAATATGCTTTTCAGATGTCACATTAACTAAAGAATAAGTACAATTGATTTTATTATTTTATTTTAAAAATGGGCATTTTTCACTTTTTCCAGACCTCCATTTGTATTTTTATTTTTTGCCAAATGAGGTGTTATTTTTGTCTTTTATTGTTAGAGGTTATGTTTAGATACAACCAATCAGGCCCTAAGTGCAAAAAAGTTCTGCCTTGGTGCTTATCACTGGTATAATTATTTTTGTTCTCCTAACTTTGCTCATAGGAGCATGAATCTCTTTGTAGCTTTATGGTAATGGAGTATTTCTAGCATTCAATAAATATCACTTCCTGTCAAGAAAAATTTTTTTACATTGTATAAGTGAAGGTTGTTTTCAGGGTTAAATGACTGATATTAATGTATATATAGTAAAATGATTGCAAAATATTAAAATGATTTTCTTACGTTGGTGTTCTTTTATAAATACTTTGTGAAAATGATAAACTTTTAGTCATACCAAGCCAGTATGTTAAGAATTTTTCTTTTAGATTTTATAATTAAGCATTGCTTATAAATATTTATGACTTCAAGTGCTTACTATTTTAGTTTTCTTTAAACATGAGAAATGAGTCATGAACTGTTTTTTTTTTTCCTCCTCTTAATGCTGGATGTGAATCCCATCGTGTGTAGACCCTGTATGTTTGTGTGAATGTGTAGCTCTAGTTCCCTGTCACCAGACCAAGCTGATCAGAATGTCGATTCATCATTTCATCACTCTCAAACTCATATATTTAAAATGGTTCTCTTTTGCCCACCAATCTCAGCATTTTCAATGGAGTCACAGCTTAAAGGTGGTTAGGTTTTACAGATTTCGCCTAAGGACAAAATAGAGCATGCTCAACATGATCCTTGAAAATCTCTTAAATTGCCAATAAAGTTCTCTTTATAATCTTATAGTTTGAATCCCTGTGGAGTGATATGTAGGTGTGAATATGTCATGCATATAGTAAGTACAATATATAATAAAAACTGCATACCAACAATAGACTTTTATAGCATTAATAAATACACCATTTTAGGGCTAGAAGTATGACTCAGTAATACAGCACCTGCATGTGTGAGACCCTGGGTTCCATCCTCAGCATCACAGGAAAAAAAAATTACACTATTTAAATGTGTGCCTTTTTGCCAATACAAATGGTTGGATTTATGTAAATTTATTACTGATCCCATACCTTATAATAGATGTAGAGTGTAAGCTCCACAAGGGCAGAGATTTTTGTCTGGCTTGTTCGTAAATATATCCCCAGAGCCTAGAACAGGGCCTGGCACACAGTAAGCATTCAATAAATATTTACTGAATGAATTAGCTTTGATGTATATACCTATTTATAATTTGCCTCCACTTTATCCTACTTTAGCTCTCATTCAATTCAATCTAAAAGAATCTTTTTTTAAAAAAAAATACATACAGGTTTTCTGTGAGGAACTTTATGAAGCATTAGGCAAAGGGGTAGGATAATACAAATAATATACTGCCCTGCCTTGAAGAAGAGGGTGGTATTGTTGGAGAAATGGAAACAACTTTTCACTGACGGTGAAGTGCCATGGATAGGGCACAAGTACCATACTGTGGAGGACTGAGGGAGCCTTCAGTTTTTTTGTTTTTTTGAGAAGAGAGAGAGATAATTTTTTAATATTTATTAAAGTTTTCGATGGACACAACATCTTTATTTTATTTTATGTGGTGCTGAGGATCAAATCCAGCACCCTGTGCATGCCGGGAGAGTGCGTTACTGCTTGAGCCACATCCCCAGCCCAGAACCTTCAGTTTTGATGGAGTGCTCTGGGAGGCTTTGTGGGAGAAGAAGAACCTGGTAAACTAGACCCACAAAGACTGAGAGGTTGCCAGTAAGTGGAAGGCACTGGGTCAAGGGAATAGCACGAGGTGTGCCCATTCCCGTTCCTGGACATGTCTCCTTTGTTTGCCCAGATTTCCTTTCTTTAAGTTCAAAGACTGTCATATAGCTTTTTTTTTTTTTTTTTTTTTTTTTTTTGAGTCCTCACTGTCCTAGGCTAGTGACGTTACAAGTAAATTCTCAGTTAAATATTAACTGAATGGGTGGGCTGGGGTGTGACTCATTGGTAATGTGCTTACCAAGCATACATGAGGCCCCCTCAATCCTCAGTACCTAAAACAAAACAAAAAGTATTGAGTGAATTTCAGATAATAGTACCGTGTCTTAAGTTGACTAACAAACCTAAATCTATGTTCTTTACCTCTTTTCCCACAAGGCTTCTCAACCAGACTCGTTATGGGTCAGCCTGAGATTTGCTCTTATTTAAATTTTAAGACATGGGCCATATCCATGATGTGAGAGAGACTCCTAAAAAGTCAGGTTACACACATGTAAGATCTTGTTTTTATAAGCTGTTATTAGAGTGTGAAAATTGGATCATTCATGTTCTTCCTTGTGTGCTGATATGAAATCATGAGTCAGTTATGGCTTTCATCTCAGAGCACTAAGTTGGGAAATAAAACATCTCTCCATTTGTGTACAGGGAGTTACTGAGTCCAGATTTTGTAGTCTGCATAGATCATTAGATTAGTTGCTAGTCTAAAATAATTCAATGTGTGTGTCTTGAGAGCCAGTTTTAGTTCAGTATGATACCACCACACACCAGTGTTTTTTAAAGGCCTTTTTGAGTCTTCACTTTTATTTCAGAAAAGATTAAACTAAATCTTAACTAATAAAGACTGTAATACACTTTGGCAAGGAATTCTAAGTCAAAAATGATCAAACATCTCAATGAAACTATTATTTTAAAAATGACCAAACATATCTATAAAGGCTTGTTTCTGGATTTAGGTCCTCCCACTCTCAAATAGTGGCTTTTTGTGGGAAGAGTGTCTTTTGAAAGATTACCATAGAGCAAGTTATCAGGCATTCCTGCCTAAGAATCTCTTTTGTAGCCTCCAGTTTACTTATTCTTGGAAGTTACATTTAACTATTATTATTATTTAAAATGTCCAGGAATAGCTATGTTTTGGCTTTAGCTGTCTTTGCTAAGTGTTTAAGATGAAGCAAGTCAAAAATGACTTTTGTTTCTATCTATTGTTAACAGTCAGCTGTGTTTCCATGGGAGTCCTGGGGGAACTTTACAGCAGCTTCTCAGTTCCGCTAGTGCCATTTGCGCTAGGATGGATCCAGGCCTTGCTTGACCATGTGGCTTCCCTTGGAAGCATCAGGGATGTCTCCCTCCTCTGATGACCCTCCTCTTCATAGCAAATGCACTGATTGGCTTTCTGTCCTCCAGTGGTCTCATTGACATATTCCTGTGCTGTGGCATTTATTGCTGCATCAATCTGGTCCCAGTACTGATGAATTCTTGTTTCTCTTATAGACCACCCATCTACTCAAATGGCCCTGCAGCCTATTACTTCTCAATCGGACTTCTAACATGGACCACTCGATAGACCCGATTTTTAAAGGGGACTCCAAACTGCTTGCCCAACATCGTCCCTTTCAGCCTGAAGAAGCCAGAATAATCTTAGCCCCGTTTCCTTACAGCAGTAAGGAGTTCCCAAAATTAGAGGGGAGAATGAAGCCAGATTTAAAATTAGGTAGTCAGTGTAGTTAGGTAAATCGGGTCTAATATCGAGTGAAATCTAAATGGAGGCCATGTTGAGAATGAATTCCCAGAAAAGTTGAACTCTCCTGGAATGTTAATGAAGTCCAGGAAAAAGCCCTAGGCCTAAAGTCCATCCCAAAGAAGTGTTAATGAAGTCCTTCCATCCCAGATTACTTCTTGGTGCACCTGTGTCACCAAAAACTATAAAATGGAGAGACAACCGCACTTCCACGGATTCCATCTCTTGGGTCCCCTTCCTCCACCAGGAGGAGTCTTTTCTGCTGTCCTTTAATAAACTTCTAATTTTCCACTCTGACCTTGCCTCCCCATGCTTCTCTGGTGTTATTCTTCAACATTGGGGAAGCAAGGACTCGTCAACAGCGGCAACAATAGCATAAGTGAATAATTGTGCTGCCTTTTAGAAGATGATGAATTAAATGATCTGCAAATGACATGTTTTAAAACGTTTTGAAATTTTAGGTGATATTTACAAACAGTGAGATGCACATGTTAAGTCCCATGGGCTGTGACAAATGGGTAGTAAATCCACCTAACACCCTAACCAATAGAACAATGTATCACACTCCCACCCCAAAGATTCCCTGGTGTTTCCTTCTAATCCCTGGTTCTCCAGGGGCTGTGCTCTGCTATCTATTACCATACAAAATTAATGTTTAAATAATATGTTCTGCATAAAAGAAAACAAATGGTAACCCTCAGTGTACATTATTAATAACCGATGCTGATGTGGAACTCTATCCTCTTCGATTCTTTTAAAAAGACAAATTTAACACTCATCTTTTTTTTTATGCTCAGTTATTTTTAATTTAATTAAAAGCCAAGTCTGGCTCCAGGAGAAGAAAAAGCAATGTGCAATTTATCTGAACTTTTCCTTTGAAATTCTTCAATGACATTTGGGAAAACAAGTTTACAGCCCACACTTTATGCCACTTCAATGGCTTTTCTTTCGGTCTGACCCAGGTAAAGAAGTGATTGTATTTTAAGTGCCTGGAGACGGCTTACCCTTGAAACACTAGGTCTGGGCTGGGGGCTGGGGGTGCAGCGTAGGGGGGGTCTGCGTCTGGGGTGCCCCGCCCCCTCCCCGCAAAACCCTGCCCGGCGCGCACGTTTCCTGCGGGTTTCCTGTCCAGCGGCGGCTAGCCGGAGGGGGCAGGAAAGGATGCGCTGCCCAGAAGTGGCGGGGGCGGACCTCGCTGGGTCCGGAATGACCCCCGCCCTCCGGGTGCCCGCCTCCCCTTGTCGTCCGGGGCGGGTCCGGGCGGGGCTGCGGGAGCGGTGCACCGCGGGGCGCGGGAGCGCAGTCCGGGGTCGCGGGATGCTCCGCGCGCAGCCTCGCGGCCCTTGAGGCCTCCCTGCCGCCTCACCGCCTCTCCGCCTCTCCACCTCTCCCGGCCGGCCTTGAAACCTCCGTCCAGCCTCACCACCCTCGCCAGTCCCCAGAGGTAAGGAGAGCCTTGGGCAGCTGGATGCCCGCGCCCCGGCCGGCGCTCCTGTGCCACGGGGTTCGGGAAGTGCTGCCGGACCTTGCCTCCTCCTGGCAGCCTGAAAGCGCAGATGGATAGTGGCGTTCACTCCACCTACCGCTTTCAGTCCCCGGGGAACAAACTCTTAAAAGGTGTTGATTTTACACCCGGGAGTCTACCCTGAACCCGGCTCTTCCCGACGCTAGTGTGGCCGGTGTAACCAAGATCGGCTGTAGGCGGTATTGAGTCCAGGTGTTTGGGATCTTTGAAAAATCGTAGCTCTGAGACTAAGCGTGGCCGAGTAAGTTTGTTTCTTAACAAAAATCAATCTTTTCTGGGGTACAAATAACATGAGATGTAAGAATTTCAAGACGATCTTCATTAAAAGGGCTTTGTACTGACCGCTCCATGGCTGGAGTTCCTAGCATGAACTTGACCTGCTGCCTTTGGAAGCTGAGTAAACGGGGCTTGCGCAGCCTTCCCAGGGAACCCAGGCACCGCAGCCTCAACTGGATATGTAAACAAAGTCTTCATACAAACGGCTTTGGAATTGGATTTCCTCCTAATAAATATTATTCCTAGATATGTACAAGAGTATATGCATGTTTGTCAGAGGGACAAAAGACACTTTGTTTCTGTTTAATTAAATTAATTAATTAGTTTTTGTAATTTCAACTCTGGAAAGTCAGTAGAGAATTATTATTTTTTTCTTTTTTGGCAGGTGTGAAAGGGAATATAAAAGCGTTTACTTAGCTGTTTTAGCAAAAGCATGGGATCTAAGGTTGAGTGATGCCATTGAGAATATTCACAACTTGTCTTCACCCTCTTACCTCTCAGCAGATGCGTTTAGAATTTGTACTTGAATGCTATGTACAAGTTGTTATTTGGGGAAGTTGTTTTTCCCATTTATTTTTTCCGTGTGGGGATTCAACCCGAGACCTCCAGCATGCTAGGCAAGTATACTACCACAAGCTACATTCCCAACGCCTATACAAATATTTTAAAATGTGTCTTAAATGGACCTAACTTATTTTCTTGACATGATTCTCAAGCCAAACACTGTTAAGTAGTCAGTAGTGGAATTGGGAATAACATGTTGAAAGACAGCAAGGTAGACAAAAAAACACAAGGATGGATTCTGACTGTGAACGGAATACATATTATATTTATAGGTAGGCCAGTTTATTTTATAATTCTATTTCTGTTCAGTCTAAATATAGATTATCACACAATTCTGTGTTTTACTGGTCATTTTCATGAGATGGAAAATGTATTATAATCATAAAATTAGTTAAGATTAATGGCCTACAAAAAAAAAAAAAGCCAGTTCAGCTTTTGGAAGCTTGGTTACTGATTATCAGTGACTTAAATGAAGCATTTTAATTACCCTAAGTGCCCATACTTGCCCCAGAGATTGGATGATGCTGTCTTCCAGGGCCTCACCTACTGTCTTTGGTCAGGTTTCCCAATCTATGTTCAAGGTTAGGATTGGGTCAAATATGTGGCTAATTCCACCAAACCAAAATTTTCTTTTCTTTCTTTCTTTCTTTTTTTTTTTTTTGTGGAAGTTGAGAAAGGGAGGGATCCCTGCCCATTTGTATAGTTACACTTGAGATGTCTGCTTCCCTCACAGGAAGCTCACTTTCTTTTGTTCAACCAATTCTTACCGAAAGAAAGCTAAGGGACACACCAATTTCCTTTCCATTGAATTTTGGCTTATTGCAGCCTGTCTGCTTAATTCCATTAATTTCTGTTCTTATCTTCAGGGAGGTAACATATATTTCAAATGTAATATAATTGTTTTTTAAATATACATTAAATATGGGACTAGGAACGTAGCTCAGTACTAGAGTGCTTGCTTAAGTGTGTGCAAGGTCCTGGGTTCAATACCCAGTACCACAAAACAAAATAAAACAAGACAAAAAAAAAAGGAATAATAGGGAGACTGTAAACATTAAGAAATATGTATTTGGTTATGTTTAATAGATTTGCTAGATTACATAGTTTGCTAGATTACATTGGTTACATAGTTTGCTAGATTCTAATATGAAAAAAATTTGCTATAAATGCCCTGCATCTTTTTCTATAATCTAATGTTCTAGTATTTGTTTATTGGCCTTTTCCCACAAATCATTGTGAGCCACAGGCCAATAAGGTCTTCCCTGCCTTCTTAGGTGGTCTGGAAAGACTGCTGTATGAATCATCTATCTCCCAATATATAGCAGCAACAAGAAATTTTGGAAGACTGACAAGAGATGATAATTGTTATTTATGTTTTCTCCTTAGACTCTCCTAAATAAGGAAAGTTAGGGCCACATGGAGTTCAGATTTCCTATAATATATAAGGTATCTTTCAAAGGTTTGATCTTTTGGATGTAGTTCATAGGAATCAAAGAAATGAAGCAATTCAGATAACACACTCATTATTCAAAGAAATCTTAATAGCCTGTTTGTGGAATCCAGGTAGGGAATTCCACATAGCACTGATAAATGAAAGTTTGACAAATACTTAGTAAACCGATCAGTGAGAAATGCCCAGCATATAAATCATGTGGAAATGTGTTATGCAGATTGGCTATCAGCTTTGATAAAATTAAGCAAGTAACAAAAACTCTCTACTTAAAATGTGCTATAAAGATAAAAGATTTTCACGTTGTGCAAAGATACTCTTGGTGTTAGACATACCTGAATGTTCTGGACAGGTGAGCTCAGTTTATACGATTACAGGTCCTTGCCCCAGGGAAAATTATTGTTCTCTCTGGTTTTCTTTTAATATCATCTAGGAAGTTCAACTTCTTATAATGGCTTTGTCAGTTTATGATTTTATGAGTCACGTTGAATGGAGTCATCATTTTTTTGAGATTCTAATTTCAGGTATTTTTGGAAAAAGAAAATCACAATTCGGATGGGAGAAAGGACATGAGGAGACTAAAGACCTGGGATTTTGCTGATCAGAATGAAACCAATGTTGAAAGACTTTTCAAATCTATTGTTGGTGGTGCTCTGTGACTATGGTGAGTGTTGTGAGTGTACTTGATGCTAAAGGTATCAATAAACAAGCGTCAATGTGAAGATTATAATTTACTGATGTTGGTGAACTTCTATGGAAGAGGCAATAGGGTCAACTGTCTAGAACCTTTTAAATGGTGGCTTTGCAACCCTGGGTTCTCTTAAGGTGCTTCAGGAGTTCAGCATGATGGTTTAAATTGTACTTTAAATATATTTTTAACTCAAACATTTTTTTAAAAAAACTCACTACCATTTCAATAAATTGGAAACAATCTTGTTACCCTGAGTTCTCTTTGATTTCCCAGAAGTTCAGTACTATAAGTCACTTCACACACACACACACACACACACACACACACACACACACACACTGATGTTTTGTATATTGGGGTTCTACATGAGATTTTTCTTGACTTGAACTGGGTTTGTAGGTCAATGGTCAAGCATTTAACCTACAGTGTGCAAGGCCTTGGGTTCTATCCCCAGCGCTGAAAAAAAAAAAAGAGAGAGAGAGAGAGAGAGAGAGATTTCACTGGACAACAGAGTTTTGCCACTGGAGTATCTTTGGAACCAGTCTGAATTTCAGTTGTATGCTTTTAGACAAAGTTCTTAGTTTCTTTCAACCTTATCAATAACACTGACTTCACAGGGTCAGTGTTTTAAAAAATTAAGTATGTGGAACACCTCAAATGTCTGAGCATATAATAGGTGTTTAAAGTTACTTCTTTTTATTGTTTCATCTCAAAATTGAGTTCATTTCTCAATTATTGAAGTGGTTTTATGTATAACTGTTGAACCAATAGCATCAACAATGTGACTTAATCTTCTTTACTTTTGATGATTTCTTAATATTTCTAGACATCTAAGCACTTGATGGTATGAGAGTAAAAACTCTTCCGATTTGATGAAAGAATTGTGTTTCAAGAAACAGGTAACCCTGGCTTGAGTAATGTCAGTAGCAAAGCCAGTTAAATGGACCAGAGCTGGCTGGGGTTATGGCTCAGCGGTAGATCACTTGTCTAGCACGTGCGAGGCCCTGGGTTCGATACTCAGCACCACATAAAAATAAATAAACAATATAAGGGTATTGTGTCCAACTACTTTTAAAAAATAAATATTTAAAAAAAACATCAACAACAACAACAAACCAGAGCATGTAGAGGTCATTTTAGCCAGATCTCCTTTCTCAGACTTTTTTTAAAAAGAAGTTTATTTAAGAAAGATGACACTCGATTTAAGGAAATTTGGGGTTTGTTTCTTTTAAAGTAATTTATCACTACTTTAAACATGTTGCTTTACATGTAACAGCTTCCTACAAAAAACAATTAGTGTCCTTGGTTTCACAGTGATAAATAAGGCATCCAAATTCTCCATTTAAACAAACACAGTGATGTTTTCACAGTGATAAATAAGGCATCCAAATTCTCCATTTAAACAAACACAGTGATGTTTTCACAGTGATAAATAAGGCATCCAAATTCTCCATTTAAACAAACACAGTGATGTTTATTGTAAAGAGCAAAATATCATGCCAGAATATGCAGACGAAAGTTGAATGAGTGGCTGGGTATGGTGGCACGTGTCTTGTAATCACAGCTACTTAGGAGGCTGAGGCAGGAGGATCCCAAGTTTAAGGCCAGCCTGGGCAAGTTAAGTTAGTGAGATCCTGTCTCAAAACACAAAAAACAAACCTGGGGCTGGGGATAGAAATCAGTGATAAAGTGCCCTGTGTTCAATCCCCAGTACAAAAAAAAATGGAGAACAGAAGTTGAATGCACTGGTCACTCATGGAAAAGAAGATACTTTGAGAGATCTAGTTTTTTTCCCTTTAATGTGAATCAAAATACCATCACTGTTTTTTTTTTCTTTTTAGCAACACATTTATATAGAGCAGATCCTTTAAATACAATTAAGAAATGAAGACAGGGGAAATGAAAGAATAGAGAAGTCTACACTAGAGTAAGCAGGATACGCTATAACTAAATTATCGTTTTCTCCATGAAGGAATGGAGTTCATCTCTCTTCAGTGCATACCTCTTATCTGCCGCTGCTGGAACTCATCAGTTGCATCTTTGTTCTCCATTTCCAACTGTGCACGTGGCCTCTTTCCTTGACTGGCTCTAGTTGAATCAGAATCTGATCAGCCCATTGACAACCTTATTGTCATTTATGATAAACTTCCATTAGTTACTAAAGTGGACCACTTTTTTTTTTTTTTAATTGTTGGTCGTTCAAAACATTACACAGTTCTTAATACATCATCTTTCACAGTTTGATTCAAGTGGGTTATGAACTCCCAACTTTACCCCGTATACAGATTGCTGTTTCACATCAGTTACCCTTCCATTGATTGACATATTGCCTTTCTAGTGTCTGATGTATTCTGCTGTCTGTCCTATTCTCTACTATCCCCCCTCCCCTCCCCTCCCCTCCCCTCCCCTCCCCTCCCCTCCCCTTTTCTCATCCCTGTTTAATGTAAATCTTCTTCTCAAGCTCTTCGTCCTTACCCTGTCCTTGTTTTAAAGTGGACCACTTAATTTTTTTCCCATGATTTTACTGGTTCATTATAGTTGTAATAATAACGTTGGGATTTGTTCTCATGTCTTTGTACATGTGCATAATATAATTTGGCCATTATCAATCTCTAGTCTTTCCCCATATCCATACCTCCTCCCTTTCCCTGGTCCCTTTATTCTACTGATCTCCCTTTGATTTTCGTGAGCCCCTACCTCCTCCTTTCTTCTCCTTTTTTCTCTCTAGCTTCCACCTATGAGAGAAAATATACAATCCTTTACCTTTTGGTTTATTTCGCTTAACCTAATACTCTCAAGTTCCATCCTTTTCCTGCAAATGACATAATTTCATTCTTCTTTATGACTGAATAAAACTCCACTGTGTATATATACCACATTTTCTTTATTCATTCATCCACTGATGGACACCTAGGCTGTTTTAATAGTTTGTGTGCCTCTAATTTTAAAATGCACCCTAGAACCAACCTGTCCCTTTGAGATTGAAATTAATGTGACTTCTCTCAGTCTTGACTCCTTCCCTGGGCTATGGTGCATGCTCTTTACCTACTAGTTACAAAAGTTACCAGCTGGGCTCTGAACCAGCATATGACCTGCTCCAGAATCAGTCACCTTCCTTGACCTGAGCTGTTTCCAGACATAAGCAAACATCCTTCAACTTCCATTTTGCCTAAGTGGAAAACAACAAAACAAAACCCACCTTTATCCTAGAATGATTTTCAAGTAAGTGATGATCAAGCATTCAAGTCTATCCAAAATTTATGTATATTATTTCACCTCATCTCAAATAAGAAATAGGTGAAGTGCTGAGCTAATTAAAAAAAATAGTTCTATGTGCTAACATATTTATATGCTAATTCTAAGAATCTTTGATCAAATATATAAGGGTATTGTAAAGACTATAATCCAAATGGAAAACACATGAGCCCCTTTGGACATATAGAATATGTACACAGTATACATGGATGGGATATATATAATAAGAATAATAAACTGATAATTATACTAGTTCTTTTTCAAACCAAAAGGGCACTGAGTTGTTCATTCCCCAGTCATGGGCCAACTGATTGTCTCATTGCCAAATTCTGCCTCTTTGATGTGTATTTGGATGGGGTTCAAAATAGAAACAAGGATTCTTGTGTATCTGTGTTCTTTGTCCTATTCACTTCAACTGCTCTGCTGGATCTCTTTTTAAAAGATATGATTGATCCTAACTGTCTGATACTTGGGAGACTAGAAGTCATCTGTCCTATCTAGACCAATACCAATTGCTGTAATGTCATTAAAATTGCCAAGGACAAGCCTAGTTATTTCATAAATATTCATTCTATCCCTTGGGTGATTCATGCAAAATAAAGTGTCAACATATCTTATCCATCTAAAACATTCTACCTCAGATAAACCAAGAAGACTGGTTCCTTTCCCAAGCCCTTGTCTTGAATACTAGACAATAACAACTATGACATAAAATAGGGTCTTATATTTTAAATAATCTAGAGCAGTTGATTGTGTCAGTTGTATCAAGCTCTTGCTAACTTCACCATCTATTCATTTCCCCCACATACCTAAAAACCAGAACGTGATTAAAATAAGAAATGTGAGTTTTTTGATTTTTAACCTGAGAATTGTCAACTGTTATTCTAGTTTTGTAGAGTTTCACTTCGATATGATGAGAGTTGTGAGTTCAGAGTACTCATCACTAATTCATTATTCTAAATATCGTGAAAGGTGGTGAGAAAACAGAGCCACTTAACATGGCATGAGCTCAATGTCCGGAGCCCAGGAGCTGTCTGTTGTCATTTTACATGCTATTTCATCCTTGGCTGGGTTCCAGCTTCCCTAGTGTCTAAAATGCTGTTTTCATCAGTGTCACTAATAGTGCTGCTCAGATGCACCTTTTTAAACAATTTCCACCCATTTCATTTCAGTCCTTGGAGAAGCCGAGTATCTCCTCTTAGGAGAGCCAGGCCATGTAGCACTAAGCAACAGCACCGTGTCAGTGGATTTCCAGTATGCTGATGGTGCTAACGGGACGTTGAGGAATGTGTCTGTCCTACTGCTGGAGGCCAACACCAATCAGACTCTTACCACCAAGTACCTCCTGACCAACCAGTCCCAGGGAACACTGGAGTTTGAGTGCTTCTACTTCAAAGAGGCTGGCGACTACTGGTTCATGATGACTCCGGAAGTGATAGACAACAGTACTGCAGTCCCCTGGTGGGAGAAAAGTGCTTTTCTGAAGGTGGAATGGCCCGTCTTTCATGTTGACTTGAACAGGACATCCAAGGCAGCAGAAGGCACCTTCCAGGTGGGCCTTTTTACCAATCAGCCACTGTGTCTGTTTCCTGGTGACAAACCTGACATGTTAGTGGATGTCATCTTCACCAACAGTCTTCCTGAGGCTAGGACAAGTCCAGGTCAGCCACTAGAGATAAGAACTACCAAAAGGGCAGAACTCACTCAAAGTCAATGGGTTGAGTTTGGCTGTGCACCTGTGGGGCCAGAGGCCTATGTCACCGTGGTGCTAAAGCTGCGTGGCCAAGACTCGGTCATCACTTCCACAGGACCCATTGACCTGGCTCAGAAATTTGGATATAAATTGGCGATGGTGCCAGAGCTCACGTGTGAGTCTGGAGTGGAGGTGATGGTCCTGCCCCCACCGTGTGTCTTCGTCCAAGGAGTGGTGGCTGTCTTCAAGGAGGCCCCCAGACGCCCTGGAGAGAGGACCATTCAGCTAGCTGAAAACAGCTTGCCCCTGGGAGAGAGGAGAACAGTGTTTAACTGCACTTTGTTTGACATGGGCAAGAATAAATATTGCTTTAACTTTGGAGTTTCAAGGAGAAGCCATTTTTCTGCAAAGGAAAAGGAATGCATGCTCATTCAGAGAAATATAGGTTGGTATTGAGATTTTTAAACATTTAAAAGTCAGATTGGTGTCTCCATTGAATCAAAGTCATTATTTCGTATTTAGGTGAACTTTAGGTAAACTCTACCATCATTTTAATGGTTCATTCCTCAACCAATTGGCATTTTCATCCTTATCTGAAAAATTAAAAGAGTACAGTCACCCACTACCATTGTGGGGGATGAGTTCCAGGATCCCTGCAGATACCAAAAAGCCATAGTGTTTGCATATAAGTTAAGCATATCCTCCTATATATTTAAATTATTTCTAGATTACTTATGATACCTATACTATGTAAATGTATGTAATAAGTTGTTATACTGAATTGTTTAGGGAAGAGTGACAAGAAAAAAGTCTGTACATATTTAGTACAGACACGTTTTTAAATTTTTCTTTTTAGTTATAGATAAACACAATGCCTTTATTTTATTCATTCATTTTTATGTGGTGCTGAGAGTCGAACCCAGTGCCTCAAACATGCTAGGCAAGCGCTCTAACACTGAGCCACAATCATAGCCCCAGACACATTTTTTTTTCCTCTGAATATTCTCCATCCACAGTTAGTTGAATCTGTAGATGTGAAACCTGCAGGGAGTTGGGGGGCAATTGTACTGGTGGAAAACAGACCCACTTAACCTCTTTAAGGTTTCAGTTTCCCCATCAATAAAATAGGGATAATAAAGGTACCTGCCTCAGAGACTTCTAGAGATTTAACCAAGTAAACATAATGTTCTTAGCAAAGTGCCTCATGCATAGGAAGTACTCAATAAATGTTAGCTATTTTGTTTAAATTCATATTATTACATCATACAGAAAAGTCCATGGCAGAGATAATTGGATTTCCAAGCTAAATTCCAATTTGTATTTAGTAACTCCCTCTCTTCTGGTCAAGTCTTTTTTTCTTCATTATTCATTATAGCAATGAATCCTCTTTAGTGAGAAATTAAATCAAGATTTCTGAAAGTGTCTTCAGGTCCTATATTCCTTATGTAGTGCTCTGCTGAATCACTGGGAAATGGGGTTACCACAGTGCCATCCGTTCCTGGTACTGCTTGTCTGTTGTTTGGTGGTGGTACTGGAGATTGAACCAGAGCCTCAGGCATGGTGGGGAGGTACTTCAACTGAGTCACCCTTTACTCCCCTGCAATGCTGCTCTATGCCTTTTATTCCCTTTTCCTGGGGTCAAGCTTGGTCTTAACAAGTGACCTAATTTGGCTGAGATTTTTTTTGGTTCACTCCCTTCTGCTCTTATTTTCATCCCACTGAACCCAAGGCCCCCTGATTGCCCAAGCTTCTGATTGTTCATAACCCCAAGTGTTTCTTATTACAGATATACTCACTTCCTGTCCTTAAGAAGTCCCTTTCCTTGAATTCTTTCCCCTTCCACTGGCCACTTGGCTGCTTATACTCACCTATCTGTTCCACCTAGATTCTGTGAGCCATCCCTTTATCCATCCTCCTACCAATTTTCTGAACTCCTTTGCCCTATTTTCCTCTGGATGCACCTGCTAGGCCACGCCCCCATCTGCGTGGCTGCCCTCTGCACTCAAGCTGCTGAGGCTGCACAAGTTCACACCCAGGTGGACTGATGCCACTGTGGGCGGCTCATCCCTTCACCCTCAGCTGGGCCTCTGAGCTATTCAGCAGGTCACCCTGGCTGGCTCATGCTCCATTCTGTTCTGCACAATGGCTCATTTGTACCTCCTGCACTTTCCTCAGACCTCAACCCTTGCCCTGTGGTTAACTCTCAGAGCTGGCTTGTCTCCTACACACAGGGCAGCTGGAAGCCATTAGATGGGAACTCTGTGCCCCGCCATTAAATGATCTGTCAGATCTTCTGGCTTCAGATCCAGCCTCTCCCCTTCCTTTCCTGTCACCAATGGAAAAAGTGTCATTCCGCCAATATCAGGTCAAACCTGCCCTCCACTGTGGAGCTCAGCTCTTTTACTCATTCCAGGAACCCTCTGTTATCATGACCCGCCTCTCAACTCTTGTCCCTTCTTACAAAGGCTCATTCTCATCAGCTTTGAAATGTACTTAATTTGCTTGTCTAAAAACAACAACAAAAACTATCTGTCACTCAAATTCCTGCTCTCCAGGTATCAGCCTCTTTCTCTCTTCTTCCTTTTATAGCCAGTTTATTGAAAAAAAAAAGTTCCCTACACTTTGGGGTTAATTTCCTGACCTCATAGTCACATGTTAGCCTACTGAAAACTGACTTCTGCCCCCACTCCACTTCTGAAAATACTGTCACTAAAGCAGTTGGTGAATGAGTTTCAGGTCCCCAAATCCAAGTATCCTTTTCAGCCTGTGTGTCTTCATTAACCTTGATTCTGGGACACCACACCTGCCTTGTTTACCTCCCATCTACCTGGCTGCTCCCACACCTTCTCCTTGACCTGCCACTGCTAGCTTGTCTCATCCCTTAAGGATTAGTCATCTCTTTTCACTCTCTGCATGCCTACTAGGAGATTGCTGTCCTATTGCTGCTAAGTCCAGATGGGCATTTTTTCCCAACCCTTCACCTGCTAAATAGTGGGTATCCCAGAGCTGTCTCCAGGTACTTCAAAAGCATCATATCTGGATTTGGACTTATTATCTTACCCCTAACTAAACCTGATCCTCAATATAATATTTTATTTTGGGGCATGTGGTGTTGGGGATCAAACCCAGGGCATCCAGCTTGACAGGCAAATGCTGTACCCGTCAGCTGTACCCACAACCCAAAGCTGCTTTTCAGTACAGGACTCCACCATTCATCTCATTGCTTAAACCAGAAGCCTAAGATGATTCTTCTCCTTTATCTCCTATAAATAACGAAATCCTATGGCTTTTGCCTCCTGGGTGTTTGATTCTTGCCACTTCTTCCCAGTTGCATGACACCCCTTGGTTACCTGGACTCTTGCAACAGATTCCTGCTTGGCTATTGACGGTCCATTTCATTCTCTCACTGCAGCAGAAGGATCGTTTAAAGTTCAGGCCCACTGAGGTCATTCACCTGCTTAAAACCGTTCAGTCACTTTTCTTGGCACAAGAATGAAATCCACAGGACTTCCACAGTAGGGCTGTCCCTGCTTTCTCTGTAGTCAACAGGTTTCAGCTGGGGCCTGGGATACCTTTCTCCTCCAGCCTTCCCCTGCTCAATATTAACCTGTCCTCCAAGTCTCTACTCAGAGCATTCTTCCTCCACCCCAGGTTGGTGAACTTCCTTGCTCCAAGCTGCTGCATCAGCCTTCAATTCCTTTTTCATGTCACTTATCACTCCTATCATCGCTTGAAAAATGCCCCCTGCCATGCCTTTCCCCCCATGTCTCACTGAATGGGAAGCTCATTCAATGGCGAAATCTGACTTGGGTGGTAATAAAACTGTCTATGGTCTTTATCTGTTTCACTTTGCCTGGCAGCTTTTTTTTGGAGGAGTGGGGGAATACTGGGAATTGAACTCAGGGCACTTGACCACTGAGCCACATCCCCAGCCCTATTTTGTATTTTATTTAAATACAAAATAGAGTTGCTTAGCGCCTTGTTTTGAGGCTGACTTTGAACTTGCAATCCTCCTGCTAGGATTACAGGCATGTGCCATCTTGCCCGGCTGCCTGGTACCTTTAGTTGCTCAATACATGTTTATAAAAGTGGAAATTGAACTCAAGTCTGGCCTGTCTCAGCTAGGTATTAGAAAAAAAGATTGAACTGATTTGATCATCAAGAGATTCTTGACACTTCACAGGAAGATTTGTATTCAGGGGAGAAAATCTGAGTGAATGTAATTGAAACAAACCAAGAGAAATCAAGAAACGTGGGCCACTGGATTAAAGACGTTTGGGGCAGGAGGACCATCTTGTTGCTTCTCCAAGCTGTTGCACGTTCCACAGATGCTTCCATTCAGTGTCTACTGAGGGGTTTCAACAGTAGCAGCAGCAGCAGAGGGAAGACACTGGGGGGGGGGGGTCAGGGCAGGGAGTGGTGCTCTGGATGCCCAAACTGAGGGTGGTCAGTGTTTCCTTGCAAGGGAGCTACCCACAACCCAACAGCAGGCCTGACAGCAATAATCAGAGGAGCCAAACACAGATTTTTCTGTGTGGCAGACTGACAGTGACTGACTACTTGACTCAGAAGTGAAATTAATGTTGGAACTTCAGTGCCTTTCTGTCTTTTTAGAGTGATTGAGCCTGTACAAAATGTTCAGCATCCCTAATCTGAAAATCTGAAATCCCAAGTGCTCCAAAATCCCAAAGGTTTTGAGTACTAACATGATAGCACAAGTGGAACAGTCCACATCTGGCCTCATATGATGGATTGCTGTTGAAACACAAGTGCACTAAAAATGTAGAAAATTATAGACTTGATGTTTAAGATGTACTTGAAACATAAATGAATTTCATGTTTAGACTGGTCTCATCCCCAAGATATCTCATTATGTATAGGAATATATTCAAGAATCTTTTAAAAAAATCTTTTAGTGGTAGATGGACACGATACCTTTATTTTATTTTACTTTTAAATTTTTTTTAGTTGTAGATGGATACACAATATCTTTATTTTATTTTTATGTAGTGCTGAAGATCGAACCCAGTGCCTTTCATATGTGAGGAAAGGAGGAAAGTGATTTACCACTGAACTACAGCTACAGCCACTTTATTTTATTTATTTAGTTTTTTTTTTAACGTGGTGATGAGGATTGAACCCAGTTATTCACACATGCTAGGCAAGCGCTCTACCACAGAGTCACAACCCCAGCCTTCAAGAATCTTAAATGCTTCTGGTCCCAAGCATTTTGGAGAGGGGATACTCAGCCTGTTTATAAATTGATGAAGGCGCTGAGTTCTGTTCATTTTCTATTTAAATTGGCAGCTCTGGACAGTAGAGACTGACTTTTTCTTTATTTTTGTTTTGCCAAATGGCATCATTTAAGGGCCCTACCATGACTCATTGAAATATTGAATTTCTTGCTAGTTCTTTTTGACAATGGAAGAATTTGCTTTATGAGTTTATCTCTTTTTCCAAATATGTCTTAGGACCCTAGGATAGTATTTAAATACCAGCACAACAAATTTTGTATGTTGTCAAAAATGACTACTTATGATTTGAGCATAAAGATTACTTTACTCCAGGCACCCTTGCTAGTGTTTTGTGAATAATACCTGTTTAGTCCTTCTAACCCTATGACTTATGTTCATTATGTTGTTAATTTTATAGATGAAAAAATGGGGGCACAGGATGGCTAAATAATTTGCCCAGGGTCCATTGTGTTTGAATGTATAGCCAGAACATAGACCCAGGTAGACTATAAGATGGGTTCAGTGGTATACCTCTTGCCTAATATGCATGGTGCTCTGGGTTGATCCTCAGCACCATGAAAATAAACAAACAACACACAAAAAAAGCTAAAAGCCAGGTAGACTAGCTTCAGTTTGCATTCATTACTATTTTACAACAGCCTCTGACAATCAATCATCAGTTCATATATCTAATAATAAAAGGCTTTTAGGTTGAAAAAACAAAGATTTTATTTTTTTCTTCCCAGTTCATCTTGGGCTGCCTACTCCTCTTAGAAGACCTAAAACCACTTGGGAGTCCTCTGGCCCAGGCTTCTGTATGATTTCTTCAATATGAGTGAGCCTTGTTCTGTGCAAAGAAAAGCTGAACTACTTATCCCAGGTGCCTTTGCTCCTGCTGCTGCTTATAGCTACTTGCTTATTTTTATTTGTGGAATTTTCTCATAAGCATGTTTTGTTTAGTTACCTTGGTCTCTTCAGCAAAATGTCTTACAGATGTGATCATCTCATAGGCTTTATTCCTTCGGATAGTCTTGAAGGTAGAAACAAATTTTCCTTTTTGACACTCCAGACTAATTTTGCTCATTCAGAATTGATATCTTTTGTAGTGGCCCCAAAGGCATTCAACCTGGCCAGATGGGTTTGTTATAAAGGTATGGACATCTAACTAGGACCAAATGAAATAGCTTTCCATTCATGAAGAAAGACTATTTGGACTCTTAGTCATCTTGCCCTTTATTTCTAAAACATGTACTGTAGCCATCTAATGAATTTCCATCTTGCCGAGTATTTTCTTCAGAGTTATTAGCAGAGATCTTCAGGGATTAGATACTTAAAGCATTTTTAGAAAAAATTGTCTTATTAAATTTGATTTTTGTTTTATTTGAATGATTTCCTATTTAATTTTTTTTAGAAATAGACATAAAAATGTTACAGATTTTATTTTTTATTTTATTTTTAAATCAGCTTTTTTTTTTTAAACATTAACATTCTTGATATCAAAAGTAATTTTATTTCCTGGTCTCCACTAAGGGAATTTTTCTTTTAGTTAGACAAATGTCTATGTATTTAAAGAATTCATTTTTATATTTATATAAAGTAAGAGTTCAAAAAGAATAGCAAGAAGATTCTTAGCTTTTGTAATTGTCTGCACCTTTGTGTTAAACCAGAGAAGAAAATGCTGTATGTTGATTTAATTTTCAATTTAGATTTAGTAGTAATGGGATTCCCAGTAGATTTTTCAAAAATGAATCATGGTACTTTAACTCAAAGAGACTTCCATATGAGATTGCCAAGGCTGTTCAAGCACTGGGGGCTTAGTGCCTGAGCATCTCTGAAGTCTTGTGGACAAAGCCTGCTCATTGTTCTGCCCCAGCCAAGGAGCTGCAGTATGATCCGGGAGGCACAGAACCAATATTGTGTTCATTTGGACCTCTACTTGGAACATCATTACCACACCTCAGTTGATGTTGGTCCAGGATACTCGTTTGTAATGCTCCCAACTCTTGTGAAAATCCTGAGACTTTTAATTGCTACGAAGAACTCATATTCCATGACTCACTCCAAAGATTGCACCACTTGGCTCACCTGAGCCCTATACATTTTCCTTGTGTTTTTGTAGTGCTTTGTACACCTCTGCTGCATTAGAAGGTTTGTCCAAAAAGGATGGAGAGAAACTTTTATGCAGAGGATGCCTCATGTTGGCAGAACATAATAGGTCTTGGGGTTGGATGAGTGATCATAGAGAATTCTTTATAGGGAAATATTCAATTATTCTAGCTGGCAGTGATCGGATATCTGCTTGGAAGAAATGTTTGCATTTATCAATCAATCATGGTGGGTTTGGCTGGAGGTGTAGTTTAAAAGTAGAGTGCTTGCCTAGTGTGCATAAGACCTTGGGTTGGTACCCAGTAGTGCGGGGGGGCCGGAGGGAAGAGAGAAAGAAGAGGGCTGTTCGGGAGGGGTTTGTGTGTACTTTGAAGTTCTGTTGTTAGGTGGATCTGCATTTAGGATTGTTAAGGCTCCTTGCTGAATCGACTTCTTTGTTATTTTGTTATGTTCCTTTTTTATTCCTGGGAATGTCCCTGGTTCCTTAGTCTGTTTTGTCTGATATTAATGTAGCCATTCTAGTTTTCTTTTAATGTTCACAAGGTATATATTCTTCTATTCTTTTAATATATATATTTTTATCTGTAAATTGAGTTTTAAAAAACTGTATGTAGTTGGGTCATATTTTGTTTTTATTTAATTTTATTTTTTAAGTTGTTGATAGACCTTTATTTATTTCTTTATATGTGGTGCTGAGAATCAAACCCAGTGCTTCACACATGCCACGCAAGTGCGCTACCACTGAGCCACAACCCCAGCCCTTAATTGAATATTTTTATGATTTACCTTATCAACACTTTTGGTTGGTTTATTTATTTATTTGGTTGGTTAGTTAGTTTTTTGTTTCTTGATACCAGGGATTGAACCTAGGGGTACTCAACCCCTAAGCCACATCCCCAGTCTTTTTAATTTTTATTTTGAGACAAGGTCTCACTAAGTTGCTGAGGTATACACTTTTGGTTGATTGTTTATCTCTCTCTCTTTTTTTTAAGTTGGCTATGACACATGGTTGACACTTTTCCCTATTATTAATTATTATTATTGGTTGTAGATGGTCACAATACTTTTATTTATTTTTATGTGCTGCTGAGGTTTGAACCCAGGGCCTCACACATGCTAGGCAAGTGCTCTACTACTGAGCTACAGCCCCCACCCCTGATTGTTTATCTCTTAAAATGATTTTAGTGATTGTCCAATAGTTTACAATATACATCTTCTCAATCTGCCTTCAAATATTACATTGCTTCACATTTAGTGTAAGGAATTTTGAGCAGTATACTCCCAATTCGTTTATCCCATTATTGTGAGTGTGTTTGTTGCTGGTGATTGAATAAAGGACCTCACACATGCTGAGTTCCCTATCACTGCAGCTATACCTATTCTATGTGTGATTGTTGTCATGCATTTTACTTTTTTTTGTGTGTGTGTGTGTGTGTGTGGCACTGGATTTTGAACTGAGCAGCACTCTATGACTGAGCTATATCACCAGCTCTTTTTATTTTTTATTTTGAGACACTGAGTTGCCCAGGCTGGGCTCAAATTTCTGATCCTCCTGTCTCAGCCTCCCAAATAGCTGAAATTATAGGTGTATGCTACCACACCTGGTACATTTTGTTTTATATATGATATTAAACACATCACACATTGCTATAATGCTGGTGTAGACTATCAGTAGTATTTGAGAGCATTTAAAAAATAAGAAAAATGGATTTTGAATTTTATATTTACTTTTATATATGCCATTTTAATACTCTTATTAGTCTCTTTACGTAAAGTTTTTGTTCCGTATTATGATTCTTCTGCCTGAAAGATTTCAACAGTTCTTATGTTGAAGGCTTGCTGGTGATCAGTTTCATTTGTCTGAAAAAGTTTTATTTTCCCTTTATTTTTGAAAGGTGTTTTTACTGGGTATGGAATTCTGGGTTGGTAGTTTGTTGTTTTCCCAGCCCTTCAGCAGTGCCACTCCATTTCCTTCTGGCTTGCATAGTTTCAGATGAGAAATGTGTATGATGTGTTTCCACCCTCACCCTCCCACCCAGCAGCCACAGTCTTTAAGATTTTCTGATTGTTTAGGTTTTCAGAAGTTTGAGTGTAGTGTGTCTTAAGTGTTTTTTTTTTTTTTTACTTTTTTTATATTTATCCTTCTTGGTGTTTCCTGAGCATCTTGGGTCGATGGTTTAGTCTTTCATTAATTTTGGAGAGTTTTTGGACATTATCTATTTAAATATTTCTTCTGTCTTATTCCAATTACATGTACTAGAGACTATTTGATATCCTACAGTTCTTCAGACTTCTGTGGTATTCATTCTTCAGGCTCACCTCTTAGTTCATTTTGTGAATGGTATAACAGAATACCTGAGACTGTAATTTTCAAAGAACAGAGATTTATTTCTTACAGTCTAGAAGCAGGGAAGTCCAAGGTCAAGGGGTTTGCATCTGGTGAAGACCTCTTTGCTTCATCATCTTGTGGCAGAAGGCAAAAGGCAAAAGAATATGTGACTCAAACCCTTTTATAAACAGCATTAATCCATTCATGAGGGCCGAGCCCTCAAAACCTTAAAACCTTTCATTAGGTTCTACCTCTCAGCACTGTTGGGTTGGGGATCAAGTTCAAACACATGGCTTTTGGAAAACATATTAAATTCATAGCACTCTTAGTGTATTAGTTTGGGTGATTTCTAGTTACCTATATCCAAATACACTGTTTCTTTCCTCAGCTGTGTTGAATCTATTATGAGCCTATAAAAGGCATTCTTCAACTCTGTTACTGTTTTTCAATTCTAACATTTCCATTTGACTCTTTAGTTTACAACTCTCTGATGAAAATTTCCATCTCTGTACATTTTGTTCATCTTTTCACTAAAGTCTTTAACATTAATAAATTATTTTAACCTTCTTTCTAATAGGTCTAATATCTGGGTCATATCTGAGTCTGGTTCTCTAGATTGTTTTGTCTCTTGATAGCTTATTGTCTTTTTCCTTTCTTGTGCCTCTCATAATTACATTTTGAAAGCTACAAATTTGTTTGAAAATGTGGACACTAAGGCATGTAGTATTTATGTTGTAAAATGGGTATATTTCTGTTTTTTTTTCCCTAGGTCTTAATGTAGGTATTTCAATACCGGGTTTTGCTAGATCTTTACTGAGAGCATTGGGTTAATTAAAGATTTGAGTCATTCTTTGGATTTTTCCTGTTGTGGCTACCCTCAATACATCACAGATGTCAGAATTTTCTCGTGTTACTTTGTTTTTAGGGTAGGCATTAGATTGCCAGAGTGTTTTTCTCCATACTTCTATTCACCCTCAGCTTTAGACTTGAGTCTATGCATTGGAGAGGTTCTAGCTCTTGCCTCTCCCCAACCCACCCCAGCTCTAGACTATTGTTATTTGCTATGTGGTACTTGCTACCATGAAATGAGGAGAGGGCATTCTCTTGGACTGGGTCAACTCAGTCTTGGGCAAGTGCTGTATCCCTGTGTCTCAGGGATAGATAGGGCTTTCGTGATGATCCCTCTCCTCCCACATGGTGGAAGATTCACAATATCTGGGCCCACGACGTTTTCAGCTTCTCCTTAAGGGCACAGTTTCTTCATGCCCTAGTAGCAGTTGGCCTCACCCAATACGCTTAGGTTGACAGAGTGGCAGCCTTTTCCCCAGTGGTTAAGGATGCTGTTCTGTGAAGGAGGTGGGGAGAAGAATCTGGGTGAGGTTTCTGTCTTTTCTGTGGTGATGTCCCTTCTCTCCTTAGACTTCAACTGTGAGAGGGCTTTGTCTAGTCTTGCACCTGCACTCCTTCCTTCTGTGAGCATTTGGTGGGCTCTCTAGAAGAGTCTGCAAGTGGGTACAGATTCCCCTTGCTTTGTCATCCCCCCTGCCCCAGGGACTCTGTTCTCATGCTAGTCCACACACTAGGTTTTTAGCAATTCAGTACCTTTTTTAATGGAGTCTTCTCCCTAACTTGTGTGGGTGGGTCCTGGAGTCTGTCCCAGGTAAACAAATGCTGCATCACTCTCTCTTTGGAGGAGCCTGTCTTTCCTTACGTTGCAGGTTAGTTGGTTGCCCTGTGACCTCAGTTATCTGGTGGCTTCTAGGAAGGCTAAGATTTTATAGATTATACAGATTTTCTTTGTTTTAAGGCTAGGAGATACAGTCTTTGCAGCTTCCTCCTTTTCTGGGAATGTTTTTACTTACTGCCTTTTAAAGGTCTGAGATTTGAGTATTGCTGCTTCATTTGGGTGCAGTTAAATACTGATTCTCAAATGAACTAGCATTAAATACATGACTTTATGTCCTTGCAGAAACTTGGGGACTGTGGCAGCCATGGAGCCAATGTAGCGCTACGTGTGGGGATGGTGTCAGAGAACGTCGCCGAGTATGTCTCACTTCCTTCCCCTCCAGACCTGGCTGCCCTGGAGTGTCCTCGGAGGCCTCCCCATGTTCCCTGGAGGAGTGTGCTGGTAGGTACTCTTGCTCCCTGGGGAGTCTTCTCAGAGCCTTCATCAGAGGGAATATTGAACCCAGAATGGCCCGAGAACCAGCATTCTGAGTTCAGGAGCAGACTGGTGCATGCTGTGAGATGCCGCTGATTCTAATGCTGAACTCATTAGTGTATCTAAGACTGGGAGTGGCTGGAAAATGACTTGCCAGTGAGATGATGGGTTGAACACGTGTAAGAGGGACTTGACAAGGAAATATGTCTAAAGATTCAGACTAATAAATATTTTTTTAAATACAACAAATAAATAATTAATTTTTTTTTTAAATACAGGGGAGAAGTGTTATTTCTTCCTAACATTTTTGGTTGCTAATATTTCTCCCTCTGCTTTAACCCACAAAACTGTGGGAAAAAGTTTTCCCCTAATTTTTTTTTCCCTTCATCAACCCAGAGAAGCCCAAGGGGACCACGTAGACCATTAGTTGTCCAAGTGGGGCAAGACAGCCTGTCTTTACCTCCACATGATCTAAGTTTGTTACCGGGAGGTAGGGACATTTTTTTGCCATCACCTGGAGACTGGTCTTTGCCACATTTCCTCAGTGTCTTCTAGGCACACACTTGTAGGTGCTCCATGAGTTTTTGGTGGGAGTGGTCATGATGCTCACATGGCTCGGTTAGGTTTGCTTCAGCTTATGGAGCTGAATCCTGTCTATTTGCCACAATTATGGTTACAGTGATGAATAATCCTTGCTCTTCCCACACACAAAGCCACTCCCCGACGGGCAACTCCTGCTGAGTTCATTGGCCTTTTTCTCTGGTCCTGACCCTTAAGATAAAATCCCTCTGTCAAATCCTGCCATTCATTCTCAGATTCAAAGACCATCCTTACTTAGTTCCTTAGCTCTTTGGAATCTTGAGGAGTTAGGTGCTTGTCTTTGTTTGGATCTTAGAGAACCTTTTAGTCCAAACCACAGATACCTGGCAATGTTTCAACCATTGTTACTGCCTGTGGCATTAGAAAATCCTTGCTGTTTCGTCTTTGTGGCCAGTACCAGAGGCCTTATTCTGTTCATTCCAGCACCTCCAGAGCTTTATTCTCTCTTCTGACTTTTTCTTACTGGCTTCAAATCCAGGCTCATCTCCCAGCCCTCCCAGCCTGTCGTCTTTGACAAGAAGACAGGGCCCCGCTCTGAACCCATTCTTTGTTCAGCTCTATCTCATACAGTTTTCAGATCTCTTAGCCCTGTCAACTTATTTCTTTATAAGTCCCCTTCAGTTTCCATAGCTCTTTCCTTGTATATAACTTTCTTTGAATATACATCATCTTCTTAATTCTGGGATGGAGCATCGCATTAAGATAGTCCACCCAGAGTTCCATAATACTCACATGAATTTAATATCAGCCATTTATTGAACACCCACTGTGTGTCAACACTGTGTGTCAACACTTTGCAAGTGAGTATTATTGCAATACACTTGTGAGTATTATTGTAATACACTTGTGAGTATTATTGCACTTAAGCCCCACATTCATTCTTCCAGGTAGATATTATTATGCTGGGCTCAGATCTTGAAAGCATACTTGCCTGCTGGGCATTTTTCTAAGTATCTTACATGTAAGAAGTAGTTACAGCTGTCCCTCTGTATTTGCAGAATAGGAAAAAGAGAAGGCTTGGAAGTTCTGCATCTGTGGATTCAACCAACCATGGATGGAAAATATTCAGGAAAAAATTGCATCTGCGTTGAACATGTACAGATTTTTTTCCCTTTCACTATTCTGTAAACAACATAATGAGTTACATAGCATTGACATTGCATGAGATATTATAAGTAACCTAGAAATTATTTAAATTATATGGGAGAATTGTGTAGTTTCTATGCAAATACTAGACTATTTTATAGAAGGGATTTGTGCATCTGGAGTTCAGCATCCACAGAGGTCCTGGAACCAGTCCCTATCAGGTATCAGGGGACACTTGTATATTATTATCTCCACATTACAGAGAAAGTGAGGGCATGGAGAAGGCAAATAGCCTACCCAAGGTCATAAAGGAAAGAATCAGGAACAAGAGCTGACTCTGCATCAGGCTTCCTATCTTGACTACTTTACCTTTATGTACAGGCCAATCTGGCTTTCTAGAAGAAGCATCAGCAATTGCAATTAGCCATCATCTTTGAGGAAATGTAATCATATTTCATGTTCTGGCATCTTCCTGAACACTGGGTGGGATCTGGAAATGCATATGTTATTAATTTGCGAGAAGAGTAAGGGTCAAACTTCAATTCTAAGTGGAAATGATCCACCTAACCTTCCAGGCCTTCTCTTTTTCCCATTTCACCTATTTTCTCCTCTTTGGAAATGCAAAGATCTGTCTGCAGCACCAAGAGATCTTCACTTCGGGTGAATGAGGAAAGACTAGATGAGGCAGAGATACAGGAGGCCAGCAACTTTTGGACTTTTTTCCAGCTGTGGTTTTATAGGAGCCAGCTAACGTCAAAAGATAACAGAGCTGAGAGAGTGGTTCATGATGTGTGACGGCCCACTGATCAGCAGCCACTGCAGAGGAAAGAAATGATAAATTGGGAAACTATTTTTACTTGGTTTTATTTGGCTTTAAAACAATGCTTTTAAGCCAAGGACTGGGACCTCTTTGCACTAATTTGCTCTCTCTTGTTCAACAATAGAATAGGAGGATCCAGTTGCAGTGGTATCCTCAGTCCATCTGGTAGGATATTGATCATCTTGCTATTATTTTTTTTAAATATTGAATGAATCAATTAACTAAACTAATGTTTTTATTGAGTACCAGTTGTGACTGGGGTTAGGAATATATTACATATATTAAGAAGATGTGTCCTTGTCTTGAGGGGAGCTTAGGATATAGTAGCTCAGAAGGTACATAAACAGGCATAATACACAGGACAGCATAGGACCTGCAATGATAAAGGTATCTGAAGCCTGCTGCAGAAACTAGCAAGGATGATAATCCATGCTGGGAATATTTCCTTTCTTGGAGGAAGTGATATTTGAGCTGGTCTTTGAGAGCTGAGAAGGTGCTATCCAGGTAAATGAGGTAAGCAAGGGAGTTTTGGCAAAGGGAGCAATCAATGAATGAAGGCAGAGAAGAAGATGGCACAGTAAGAGACCTTGGGAGCTGCAAACAGTTTACTGTGGCTGTCGGATGGTAGGGAGGGGATGGAAAAAATGAGGCTGGACAATCAGGGGCAGATCCTCACAGATCCTAAAGGTTTGGACCTGCATTTTAGAGGGCTCCCTCTGCCTGTGGCACAGAATACAGATCAGAAAGGCAGGCTTGGCAGAGAGGTGCCTGGTAAGAGATTTTCAGTAACCCACATGAAACATGAAACACTGGCAGTGGGAATAGAGGAAGAAGAGGATGCATTGACTCTGGATGTGGCAAGGGATGGAGAGACAGGGATGAAAGATGAAAATCAGAATAGTAAGAGTAGCCACTGCGTGGACTGTAGTGCCGTTCCCTTGAGACTGGGTATAATGGAGTGAGAGGGGCAAATGCACCAGTGAGCTGTGAAGGTTGAGGTTTCAGGGGAGGAGAGGCTGCAGACACTGGGAAGGTGCTGTGTATGGGGGGATGGACCTTGGAGTAGCCCCAATGGTTCTAGCTCTAGGCTGGGGCCCAGGTGCTAGAGTGACTGTTGGCTGTCAGAAGGTTGGGAGATGACAGCAGAATGAAGGATAGTTTAGGTGAATGGCCTGCGCAGCAAAGGAATAGAGGTTTTCATGGGGAAGTGGAGGAGTGCTAGATGAACTTGGCAATCATGAATGCCATTTAGAGACACACCCTGCTGCTGGCTCTGTTTGCTTATAAATAAAGAAGCAATGACTCCCACCGGAGAGGCCTGGAGGAAGCTGTGTGCTGTGGGATCGCCAGGCCTCAGGTCAGGCCAGGAGACCAGGGACTGTTTTGGGGAAAGGTGGAGGTGATGAGTTAGTGTCCCAGAGGGTGCAATAGAAAGCCACAGGGGTACAGCAGGAACAGGAATTCAGGAGACAAAGCACAGAGCTGGTGGTGACGAGGGTCTGGGGGGAAAAAGTTGGGAGAGGTGTCTGGAAGGGCTTGAATGGTGGGCAGTGCCCCAGGATGAAAGAGGTGAGTTCACCGGGTCTGTGTCCAGGTGTCGTGTGGCATTCCAGGATCCAGGTGGCATCTGCATCTTTTTTCCCCCACATTTCTTATTGGTGCATTGTAGTTGTGCATAAGGATGAGATTTGTTGTTACATATTTGTAGATGCACACAACATAACAATATAATTTGGCAATATCCTTCCCCAGCCCTATCCCCCCCTCTTCCCTGCCTCCCACCCCTTGGCCACTTTTTACTGATCCCCCTTTGAGTTTCATGGGATCCACCTCCACCTTCCTTTTCTTTTTCCTCTCTGGCTTCCGCATATGAAAGAAAACATGACCCTTGACCCTCTAAGTTGGACTTATTTCTCTAGCTTCATCTATTTTCCTGCAAATGCCTTAATTCCATTTTTATTTATGGCTGAATAAAATTCTATTGAGTATATATAGGGATCGACACCTTGATTAAAAAGTTTTCAGGCTGTGGAACAAAGTGGCTTGAGAAAGCAGGGAAGTTGATGCAAAGCCAGTGCCACCTGGAAGGTGGGAAGAGGGGTGGAGAGCTGAAAACAGAGGGTGAGAGAGCACAGGGATCCATACTTAGAAAGACACCTTCTGGGTACTAGAAGGGGGAAAAGTGCACTGTATTATATTGTTGACAGTTTTATTTCCATCAATTAATTTAATGTGAAAGTTTATTTATAACCCATCTAGATGATTTTGTGTTTTGAGTCTTGGTATTTTCCCACGAGCCTCTCCAGTACCTGTACTACAGATGTCCTGTGTTTACATCATTGTAAAGGGAAAACCTTGATTTTTTTTTTTTTTTTTTGCCTTGACATTTTCTACACACTGCTTCTGTGTGGAAAATGGGTGGTGTCTCAGCAGGAGCTGGGGAGCACAGGAGTCTCTTTGATTGTGGCTTTCCTGTGTGTGGGTCCCTAGTTTTGCAGCTCTTCCTCTTTCTTGGTGACCTTGTTTGGCTTCAGCTTTCAGCAGAGATCCGGCAGACTAGAAAGCCCAATGCCTGTCCCTTTTCCGCCTCCCTTTTACTGCTCTGATTATTAAAACAAGCAACTCAGAGATCTCAGAACCATATAGAGAATTCATTTGTTCTTCCTCTTTTTGTAGCTTTCCGGCCAGCCAGCTCATCCCCCCTTCCACCCCAGGGTCCGGCAAAGTCCAACAACATCGTGACGGTCACCGGGATATCCCTGTGCCTCTTCATCATCATTGCCACCGTCCTCATCACTCTATGGAGGAGGTTTGGCCGGTCCCCCAAATGCAGCACCCCGGCTCGACACAACTCCATCCATTCCCCCAGCTTCCGGAAGAACTCGGACGAGGAGAACATCTGCGAGCTGAGCGAGCAGCGGGGAAGCTTCTCGGATGGGGGTGATGGGCCTGGGGGGAGCCCAGGGGACACGGGTATCCCTCTGACCTACAGGCGCAGTGTGCAGGTGACTCCTGAGGACGACGCCTCTGGCAGCGAGAGCTTTCAGTCCAATGCACAGAAGATAATCCCCCCTCTGTTCAGCTACCGCCTTGCCCAGCAGCAGCTGAAGGAGATGAAGAAGAAAGGACTGACCGAGACCACCAAAGTGTACCATGTGTCTCAGAGTCCCCTGACAGACACCGCCATAGACTCTGCGGCTGGTCCCCCCTTAGACTTGGAAAGCCCAGAAGAAGCTGCAGCCAGTAAGTTCCGGATCAAGTCTCCATTTCTGGACCAGCCTGTGGGGCTGGGGAGTGGCGGGGAAAGGCCTCCCTCCAGGCTGGATTTCAACATGTCTCAGGCCAGTTGTGCCATCAGCCCCAGCCAGACTCTGATCCGCAAGTCCCAGTTGAGGCACACGAGTGGCAGAGGGGCCTCATCAGAAAGGAGCCACCCCAGGAATTCCCATTTCAGGAGGACGGCGAGTTTTCATGAGACCAAGCAACCCCGACCATTCCGGGAGAGGAGCATGTCCACTCTGACTCCACGGCAGGCCCCCACCTACAGTTCTAGGATGCGTACCTGGGACCAGGCAGAGGACAGGTTTAGGCCTCCGAGTCGAGGTGCTCACCTGGTTCCTGAGAAACTGGAGCATTTCCAAGGAGCAGGTGGAATCAGTGGTCCATTGAGCCCTCTCCCTAAACCCTACACCATGGGGCAGCCTATGCGGAAAGCAGACCTGGGGGACCGCCAGGCAGGACTAGTGGCAGGAGTGGAGAGAACAGAGCCCCACAGAGCTCGGAGGGGACCATCCCCCAGTCACAGGAGTGTCTCAAGGAAGCAGTCTTCCCCCACGTCTCCCAAAGATAGCTACCAGAGGGTCAGTCCACTGAGCCCTTCTCCATGTAGGAAAGACAAGTGTCAGAGCTTCCCGGCCCAGCCTGAGTTTGCCTTCTATGACAACACATCTTTTGGCCTCACTGAGGCTGAGCAAAGGATGCTGGACCTCCCGGGATATTTTGGCTCAAACGAAGAGGATGAAACCACCAGTACCCTTAGTGTGGAAAAGCTGGTCATCTAGGTCAAGAATCTGCCTGAGACTTCACACAACAGGCGTCCTTCACCCAGGTTGCACTATCAACTGCTCCTGTAGCTCCGAGGACTATTTTGTGTAATGGTTCGTGAGGCAGAATGTGGGAAGGGAGTTGCTTACACACTGGGGGGGACACGTGCATGTGCACGTGTTTTAATTCATAAGGAAGAAGTTATTGATCCTGAACTTTTCTTTTTGCTACCCTATTTCTATTGGCTTATTACTAATAGCAATAATAAAATTTAAACTAAGGCAAATAGAACGTGACTTATCATGTGGCTATGAAAGACCACAAGATGTGCCTTGAGCATGATGTTCTTTGAACACTGCACTGGAAGTTTCCTGGCTTGAAGCAGATCTCTGGAAGCCTTAACTCATCAGTGCCAGAGTAAAGTCAGCTTGGTATCACAATTTTGAACTGTAAATTTTTAAAGTTATAAACATATAAGCATTGGCTCCTGCAGGAGCAACATTGAACAGGTTTTGTATCTGGCTGATTGAGTGAATTATGGTTATTAGACCACCAAGAAATGTTGACCCTACAAGTTATTCCAGAAGAACTTGCAGGAAAGATTTGGGTGACATCTTAACATTTTTTAATGCAATGAAGAGTTCATATGACTTGACAAAATTATGTGAATTAATCCTGCTTTAGAGAAATGACATAACCATTTGATTGTTTAGGTGGTGAATCAAATAAAGAACTAGCCATCATTGTTCTGGGAAAATAGTAAATGTTTCTGAAAGGAAAGCATTGTCTCATGAGAAAGGATCTGTTGGAAAATGGGCAGTAGGTGCTGACCAGGGACACTGCCTGACAGTAGGGTGCTGGTTGTATGTTCCTAGAATAAACTGGAAGCAGAGAATGCATTCAGGTATATAGGAAGCAGGTAGACCAGTTTACGATTTTTTATAGTTTAAGCTTTTTTAATTAGAAAAAAAAATAATAACAAAAGAAAAGAACTCTTTTTGGAAATTTAGAATCACTTTTTAAATTGGTTATTCCATCTTTCTACTGCATTTTACAGATGAGGAATTTGAGGCAACAAGAGTAATTAACAGGACTGAATAGAAGATAGACTGATCCTTTATCCCAGATGCCATACCCTTTGCACTCAACCATGAGTCTTTGTGTCATGGGAGAAGAGATGTCTCCAGAGCAGGGTTCGAGAAGTTCCCAGAGAGAAGGCAGAACTTGATTGGACCAGCCTGATTCTTGGCACGCATGAGGGGAAAGATTTTCAGCATTTGCCAGACAAAGGGATACACGAGGTTTATTTAGGTACATATTCAAGGGAGAATGCAGGCTATCTCCAGAGGGAGAGACAGCCATCCCTTGTTGTGTATTTTATTTTTCAATAAAAATGGTACGAACGAAGTTTCTATGCAACCAATACAAGAGAAACTTTTAAAACTGGGGTGTTAATATTTCTAGTGGGACGGTTGTTGGGGGCTGCACTAGTCATGGAGCCAGGGTGGAGTTACACAATTTCTCGCCAGTTTTCCCTGTCGAGAAATTTATAATAATAATTTTATTATTATGCATTTCTCTCATTTTACAAGGGCCTGGGCCAAGAGTGTGTCGTTCAAGAGTTACAATTTTTCCTGAGCACTTTCTGCATCTGGGGATCTCTTTTTATTCTAAATCTCTATCTCATTTGCAAGTCTTCTCCAATAGCAGAACTTCAGGAGATAGCCAGCATTTTTTTTTTTTTTTTCTGTAAGAGGGTATAAAGTGGCCCTTCTGCTAGCATTTCCCAAAGGATGGAAGTTTTCTGCTGCTTGATGAAATTTAGGACTGGTGGTGCAGCTTACTTTGTTTGAAGGTAAGGGATACACCAAAGAACCTAAAGATGGGCCTCTCCTCTGGAAGACTGTCATCAGGTATCCTGTGGGTGCACTTTCTATCCACCCCTCTCCTGGTGACTAATCAGCAGCCACTGGAGTAGTTGCACTTCCCTTCTTTTTCACAGGGACCTCCCTGATGCCACACCCATCCTGCTGGTTCCTTTTTTTTTTTTTTTTTTTTTTTTTTTTTAGAGCTTATCAGAATGTCAGCCTGCTGGTGAGGTTACAGGGATCAGTGGAATTAGATGGGAAAATTTTTTGAAATGCCAACATTTCAGTTTTAAAAGTTTCTCTCCTATTTGTTGCAATGAAACTTCGTTGGTGCCGTTTTTATTGAAAAATAAAGTGTGGTTTGGAAATGCTTTAATAATAACTCTACCTTTCAGGAATAGGAGGGGTCGATTATTCAGAGCTGTCTGACAGCTGGTATGTGCTGATGCAAAGAAGAGGAAACCAAGCTTTTTAATCTCCATTTTCTTTGTTTATCATACTAGAAAGCTTTGTTCTTTTTCCAAGTTTATAGGCCTGCATGCCAACCTTTGAACACAAAGGGTACGTGCTCACCCGTTCCAGTACTAGGAGAGGTGGAAATTAGAGGGAAACACTAAGGACAGAAAGCTTTTCCTTTGAAATTATATTCTTTTCCAGTATATTCTACATCTAAATTAATAGCGTAGTGAACTAACACCAGCATATAACATGTTCACCATCTACTGAGCTCAGTTTTCTGGGCTTGATCAAGAGTCAATCTCTACATTTTCAAGTTAATCAGTTGACCTATCTATGCCTCTGAGAAAGAGAAAAGAATTTGCTTTAGTGTTCTTTGGTGGATACGTGGTAAATTACATTAGAAATGACCTACTTTGGGCTGGGATTGTGGCTCAGCGGTAGAACGCTTGCCTAGCACGTGCGAGGCCCTGGGTTTGATCCTCAGCACCACATAAAAATAAACAAAATAAAACTATTGTGTCTAACTAAAAACTAAAAAAAATAAATAGTTTTTTAAAAAAGAAATGATCTACTTTTCACCATTGTGTCCCTAGATATAGTAGCCACAGTGGCTATTACACATAATAGGAGCTCTGGTGGATTAGATAAAGGGGAATGAAGGGATGGGGAATGGGAATAAGAAAGACAGTAGAATGAATTGGACATAACCTTTCCTACGTTTATATATGAATACACCACCAGTGAAACTCCACAGCATGTACAATCACAGAATAGGATCCAAATTAGAATAAGTTATGGTCCATCTATGTATAATATGTCAAAATACACTCTACTGTCATGTATATCTAAAAAGAATAAATTAAAAATAAGTTAAAAAATATATAGGAGCTCAATAAAAATTTTTTAAATAAATGACCAGCTACTCAAAAGCCTTAAAATTATATTTTTGGTTGAATTAAAATAATTCTATGTAATACTTTAAATCTTAAACCATTATGAAGGGGATATGTTTCTATAGTGTGGGATTTTAATTTTTAGAGGTCTCCACAAATAAAAGGATCCTTATCTTTCTGGGCTGGTAACCTTGGTTGAAGGTGGAGGTATCTCTGTACATAGTAGTCACTTAATATGTGTATTAGTCAGCTTTCTCTTACTGTACCTGAAATAATCAACTTAAAAAGAGGAAAGGGTTTTTTTTGGCTAACAGTTTTGAAGGTTTCTGTCCGTGGTTGGTTGGCCCCATTGTTTCTGAGGCCGTGCTGAGGCAGCAGCAAGAGCATGTGAGAAACCATTCACCTTGGGGCTGGGGATGTGGCTCAAGCGGTAGCGCGCTCGCCTGGCATGCGTGTGGCCTGGGTTCGATCCTCAGCACCACATACTAACAAAGATGTTGTGTCCGCCGAGAACTAAACATTAAAAATTCTCTCTCTCTCTCTCTCTCTCTCTCTCTCTCTCTCTCTCTCTCTCTCTCTCCCCTCTCTCACTCTCTCTTTAAAAAAAAAAAAAAAAGAAACCATTCACCTTATGGCTGAAAGGAAAAGAAAGAGGGGAAGTGGTTTGGGGCCCAATATCCTCTTGAAGGCTCCCCAACTTCCTTCCACTAGGCTCCATTTCTTAAAGGTTCCACCATCTCCCAATAGCACCACAGGTTGGGGACCAAGCATTTACCACATGGGCCTTCAAGGGACATTTATCCAAACCTAGCAATAAGTATGGAAGGTATATGACAGACTGGCCTGCAATAGATAGGGTGTTCTGCCTTCCTAACAGTGTCTACCATTTTGCTCCACCTCTTTGAGGCAAGTTTCCCAACCAGAGCTTCTGCCTAGGTGGGGTTTATAGCTGGGAGCACTTAGTGTGCCAAGCCCTCGACACCGCTGTGTAATGACAATCCAGCCCTTCCTACTAATTTTTCTACACCCAAACCTGACCCACTAAATGTATAAAACTGCAGCTTTATGATTTTGATAATTTCTCATGATAGATATGTAACTACATAAAATAATATTCCATAATATGTAGTGTGGGCAATTTCTGGGTCCTTTTTATCCATAAAGGCAGCATATTTAAACTTAGAGTATTATATAAGATTTTATTTCTCTAGGTCATACCAGCTGAGTAATGGTTTGAATAAAAAGAAATAGTTTGGCATAGTTGAAAGGATAAAAATTTAATCCTAGCCCTTCCCTTCCTAGCTGAATGATGGTAAGTCACTTAATCATAGGATCCTGTTTTCTAAATCTAAGGTAATAACAATGTCTACCCTTGCTATTGGTTGAAGATGGGGACCTGAACACACATATTTATTTTCTCACCCTCCTAGGACTTAAAATTATAATAAAGAAACATAAAAGGTGTAATGTTGAACACTGTTTAGGGAACAAGAGGGTGAATTGGCAAATTTATGGAAGACAAAGTTCATGGAAGGACTCTGAATGGAAGAATTTTAGCTCATTTCAGAGTTCTGCAGTAGACAAGGGAGCCTCTCCATGTGGTAAAACCTTGCAGAGGTTAGGGAAATTACTGGAATGAACCGAAGACTGATGACAGAGATCTGTCTAGAAAATGGTCATTTTTCACATCCCTCCTATTCTGGTGCCAAGAATCTGTGGAAATTGAGAGTTCAACAGATATAAACAAAACCAACCAATCAGCAAATGTCCAGAGCAATCTCTGACTACTCAGCCTGGATTGAAGCCCGCCAATCAGCAAGCTCTACTCACGTGCTTGGGGCTCCTACTTGCCCTACTTTTTTATCATTCTTCAAAAATAACAAAAAGGGTGTAGTTCAGTGGTAGAGGGCCCCTGGATCCAATCTCCAGTAGCCCCCAAACCAAACCAAAACAACAACAACAAAATAACATGACTATTAGAAATCAAGAAACATTTGATGAATGCCTACAGTATGACAAAGATAGAAAAATCAACCCCAGAAAGAATAGACATGATTCAGAGAATACAAGGGAGTCAAATAAAAACTTTACAAAATTAATTATCCCTAAAGAGAAGTAAAATGATATTACATCTGTCAAACAAGTCTGAACACAGTGCAACAGAACAGAAGACCCAGAAAACTGGAAGAAATCCTCAAAAATGAAATAGTCAACAGAGGATTGTAAGATAAATTAGAGGAAATCTCTCAAAATATGTATAAAAATATGAGGGTATAAAATACACAGAGGATCAATCCAGAGAGGACCCAATAAGAGATTAAAAGGAATTCTTTAAGGAGCAGAGAAGATAGAGGAGAGAAAGATACCAGGAAATACTACAGTGAAAATCACTAGAACTAGTAAAATTACTAGTGGGCTCTTCTTGAATATTTATCAGTGGGATGGAAGAGATCACACATCATTTAGAGATTTCAGAACAGGTTTTGTAGGAAATATTCGAGAAGCATTGTGGGAGTGGGGGCATACAAACCTCTGCAAGAAACAAAAACCATGTGGGCAGTGGATTTCTCATTAGATACACTAGAATCAAGAGAATAAAAGGTGTAAAATGATTTTTCAATGTGAGATACCTATCCAAATTACAAGACTCAGAAAGCTCACCTGCCATACAAATTTTTATTTATTTATTTATTTTTTTGGTACGGTGAGGTGAAGGGTAGTGTGGTAAAAAGCTTTGTAGCTTTGTGCATGCTAAGCAAATGCTTACCACTGAACTGCACCCAACCCCCACACACCTCCTTGAGGAGTTATTTAAGCATATATTCCACCAGTGAAACAACAAAGAAACAAAAGGAAGCCATGGAATTGAGGAAGCAGATGTGACCAGGACCAGGAAGATTAGCTCTATGGTTGACTTAGTCACCACCAGCTGACAGAGGGACAAAAATGGGGGCTCCAGGTAGGAAAGGAATTTCATAGAATATAGAGTTGAAAAAACATGAAGACAAAATGCAGGTCAAGGATGAATGAAAATAAGAAAAGCATCTAGAAATTATTTTTAAGAAAGGACTCTATTGAAAAGTCATAAAACAAATGAGAATCAAGCTAAACTAAGAGGTCAGTGGCCTTCAAGAAAACACTAGGCAATGCAAAATAAATAAATAAAAATACACTAGCCATGATTTTAAGCAATTGAGCTTCTCAGGGACGCAACACTGGTTTCAGAGAAGGAAAATTCATCATAGTTTCTTAGCTCTGCTGTGAACAAATGTTTTCATAAACATAATAATGTTAAGGTGTCATTGGTTACTGTCTGTTTGATTCAGCCCAAGGACATATCATAGAAAACTTAATTCTAGTTGCAGAAGGGAAGGTAGATTTCACTCATGGAAATCTAAGAGAATATGGCTTTAAAGAAATATGGAGGCAGAAGAAGAGATGAGCAGTTTAAGAGAAGTACAAGCTCAAATATCCTCCACTCCCCAAACAGTCAAGAAATGCTGTCTGATGTGAAAGAACAAAACCCAAAACGCTTTAAAGATATTAAAGCTGCAGAAGTGAATCATAGAACTAAAAATAAGATGTGACTTGTGTGTGCACATATGTGTGTTGGAGGGCTGAGTCAAGTACATCAGGCACTGTAGGCCAATAATGTCTTAAAATAGCAGATCAATCATACTTTCACAGTTGAAGATGTTTAGCAGAGTTGAAGTGGTTGTCCTTGGAAGGAACTGGGGCTGGCGAAACAAAACTCAACTGATTGTTTTCACAAGGAACAAAAACAATGTTTTTTGTTTTAAATCTTTCTTTACCGCTTACCTTTCCTTTCCTCTCTCCCTCCCTTCTTCTTTCCATCCTTCCTTCCACAAAACAAAAAGCAAACATAGCAACCCCTACATAATTATGGTGAGAATCAAGATAATCAATTTTCAGTGCCTGGAAATATAACTGGCCAGCCGACTTCTGCCTGCTCCCGGTGTTACTGGGTCTCCAGACCGCACACCACTCCATTCTTTTTCTTCTTTGGGGATACTAGATGGCTCCTACCCTCAGCTGCTGTGTCCCACCTACAGTCTGTCCCCTCTTTCAGCTGCAGCTGTCTCTCATTGCCCACATCTCAGGATGTGTCTCCACTGCCGGTGTGGGGGCCTCGGATCCTGCAGTACGGCTGTGGTCAGGATCTCCCCCACCTGTTGCCAAAATCCACCTGTTGCCCAGCAGCACTTGATGGATAAATTGATTTTATAAGTTCAAGTATATGGATTTTAAAACTTAATACTTAGTTCATAGTTAAATAATAACTCAAAACCATATCTCCTGTAAAACTTTTGCTATTTCTAAGTTATCATACCACAGAGCCATATCAAAAATAATTTTTCAGAGCTGCGCTTGTGGCTCAGTGGTACTTGCTTAGCATGTGTGAGGCACTGGGTTTTTTGATCCTCAGTACCACATAAAAATAAATAAACAAAGGTACTATGCCCATCTTACAACCAAAAATAAATAAATAAAAATAATTTTTCCTCAAAAATAAAGCAATATGTGCTTATATAGATATAGAATATCTGAAAAATAGATATCATTGCTCTGCTTCTCTTCATCAGCTCAAGATCCACAAATGAATCCCGTTTAGTCCATGTGAAACCCCCAGGGATGCTTCCTTCCGCCTCCTCTTCCTGAGGTGTCACTCTGGCCAGAAATCTGGAAGTCATCCTAAATTCCTCTTTCCTCTTTATTCTTCAGATCTGCTCAATACTGAGTCCTTAGAGATATTCACACACCTACCCAGGTCACGTAGTATCCGGTGAGTAGGCCTTAGGAGCCAAAACTAGTTTAGGAGGCTTGGGCTAAAAGCACACTCTGCTTAGGTAAGGTTATGCTTGTTCGGGTGGTGTGGGCGGAGGCCGAATGGAGGCCAGGGATAGAATAAAGCCTTCTCTGTCCCCACCCCAAGAACCTGCTCTTGGCATCAAAGCTGTCATATAGCTACTAAGATGTAAAAGCATTTTTTCATATATTTGTTGATTGGTTGTATATCCTCTTCAGAGAAGTGTCTGTTCAGGTCCTTGGCCCATTTTGTTGATTAGGTTATTTGTATTTTTGGTGTTTAGCTTTTTGAGTTCTTTATATACCCTAGAGATTAGTGCTCTAACTGACGTGTGAGGGGTAAAAATTTGCTCCCAGGATGTAGGCTCTCTGTTCACCTCACAGACTGTTTCTTTTGCTGAGAAGAAACTTTTTAGTTTGATTCCATCCCATTTATTGATTCTTGGTTTTAATTCTTGCCTATAGGAGTGTTATTAAGGAAGTTGGGACCTAATCCTACATGATGAAGATTAGGGCCTACTTTGTCTTCTATTAGATGCAGAGTCTCTGGTTTAATTCCTAGATCCTTGATCCATTTTGAGTTAAGTTTTGTGCATGGTGAGAGATAGGGGTTTAATATCTTTTTGTTGCATATGGATTTCCAGTTTTCCCAGCACCATTTGTTGAAGATGCTTGTTTTTGGCACCTTTGTCTAATATAAGATAATTGTAATTTTGTGGGTTAGTCTCTGTGTCCTCTATTCTGTACCATTGGTCTACCAGTCTGTTTTGGTGCCAATACCATGCTGCTTTTGTTACTGTTGCTCTGTAGTCTAGTTTAAGTTCTGATATAGTGATGCCCCCTGCTTTACTCTTCCTGCTAAGGATTGCTTTAGCTATTCTGGGTCTCTTATTTTTTCAGATGAATTTCATGATTGCTTTTTCTATTTCTATGTGGAATGCTATTGGGATTTTGATCGGAATTGCATTAAATCTGGATAGCGCTTTGGTAGTATGGTCATTTTGATAATATTAATTTTGCCTATCTAAGAACAAGGGAGATCTTTACATCTTCTAGGGTTTTCTTTGATTTCTCTCTTTAGGGTTCTGTAGTTTTCATTGTATATCATACTTTTATACAAAGATATGAAAAATTGTGCTGTGTATGTGTAATAAGAATTGTAATGCATTCCGCTGTTGTGTATTTAAAAATCATAAAATCAATTAAATAAATAAATAAAGTTGTAAAAGCAAGATCCACTTCCTAAGTGAGGGTTTCCCCCCCACCTTTGGCCACGCATTTTTTTTCCAAAAGTTTTTAATAAAATCTCTAAATAATCCAAAAGGCTTAAAGAATGGGATAACATCCAGTAACACTCATATCCAATCACCAGACTGAAACAACTACGAATATTTGCTATACTTGTATTGTTTCTTAGGTTGAACCATATGAAATTGTAATAGAAAATTGTTTAATAGGAACAGTTTTGTGTACTTCAATCTAATCGGTGGGGGTGGTGGTAACAATTTGAAGATATGTTTCAGGCTTACATATACTTCAGAATGTACCTTCTAATGGGGCTGGCTTGTGGCTCAGTGGTAGAGTGCTTGCCTAGCATGTGTGAGGCATTGGGTTCAATCCTCCACACCACATATAAATAAATAAAGGTATTGTGTCCATCTACAACTAAAAACTATTTAAAGAATTTTAAGAAGAATGTACCTTCTGAGAGTACAAATATTCCTCTACAAAACTCATAATACTAGATCACACCTCAGAAAGCAATTCCCCCAAATAATCAAATATCCTGTCTATGATCAGATTTCCCCAATAGTCCACAAAACGTCTTTTATAGTCATTCTTTTTTGATTCAGAATCTAATCAAAATTCATGCACTGTACTTGATTATGTCTTCTTTTATCATAAATCATCTCCCCACATAGGTTTTTATAATACTTAAATTTTAGTTGTAGTTGGAGACAATACCTTTATTTTATTTATTTTATGTGATGCTGAATATCGAACCCAGGGCCTTGCACTTGCTAGGAGAGTTCTGTACCACTGAGCCACAACCTCAGCCCCCCAACATAGATTGTTTTCTTTCTTTTTTTTTTAATCACTCAAACCCAGCATTGCTAATATTGGAACAACTATATCTCCTGATGTAATGCAACCAAACATGTGTAATTCTGCATCAGTGTTTTCACAGGTCTTCCAATTGTATCTAAACAAGTCTTTAGACATATCTTCCAAGTTATAGAAAACACAGGGATAAAGGAGCAAGTTAACACTACGAGGAAACAATCAGACAGATCTACCTTTTCCAAGGCAACTGGCTGGGTTGATTAAAAAAGCCAACATCACTGCAAACACACCAGTCATCCCAACTACTTGGGAGGCTGAGGCAGGAGGATCACAAGTTACAAGTAGAGTGAAAATATGCAGAATCTGGCCAGCCTCAGCAACTCAGCAAGATCCTGTTTCAAAATTAAAATTAAAAGGGCTGGGGCTGTAGCTCTGTAGTAGAGTGCCCCTAGGTTCAATCCCCAGTTTCCCCCAAATTTTTTAAGTGTGTCATTTAAAACAAAAGTAAAGGATCTAGCTTAAGTTATCTTTAAAATTATTTTTGTCCTTAGAATATATAGCACCAAGATGACCAGAGTACTATATTAAAAAATTTATTGATTCAAAATTCTGTGTGGTTATCATTTGACACAGTTTGGGTAATTTGTTTCAATATGTTTTTTATTTTAGCATTTTCTTATGTTTTTAAATATATAAATCCTGGATTGCATATGAAATCTAAGAAGATATACTCAAAAAATTCTTACTTCCATTTCTTTGAACCCATTCCCCACAATTCTACCAGGGAATTTCTGGTAGGTCTTTACACAAAACTATGCTGTTTTCCCCTTCATTCCTTATACTTAAGAAATTGCACATTCCAATTGGTAAATGATGAATAACTATTTAAAAATAAGATATTAGGCCGTGAAGGCTCCCGATTGTATCATCATGAGAATTCATTGTTATTTGCCTTTGTCATTCCTGTTCTTCCTCTTTGCCTCCTGTAAATATATGGCAGCCTGGGAGAATTTACAAGCCTATATTCCCACAGCACTTTGCTCATAAACCAGTCTCACATTCATCTCATTGTTTTCTAGTTATTTATATGCATTTTTCCCCAATAGTGTGTGCTATCTGAGAGGAGGGCTCATATATCCTAATCCCTTTTGTATCTGAAGCAGCACAATGTAGGGGAAAGTTCATTGTCTTGGGAATCTTGGCTCCACCACCTCCCAGCTGCATGAGCTTGTACATGTTACTTCATCACTGTGGACTTCTATAAAGTAAGAAGAATGACCTCTTGTAGGACTCTTGATAATGTTAAGTGAGGTAATGTGAGTGAGGGGCCCCATCATCCTCTGGACTCTCAGTACCACATGGCCACCATTTTACTTTTTCCTAGATTCAACTTCTTTTTCTATTTGTGACATCAGCACTTTTGATACATTTTTACATATTTTTTAAAAACTATTGTTTAGTTTTCAATGGATCTTTATTTTATTTATTTAAATGTGGTGCTGAGAATCGAACCTAGTGCCTTACACTTGCTAGGCAAGCGCTCTACCACTGAGTCACAACCCCAGCACCCATACTGATTTGTTTATTGTCTGTATCCCAACCAGTGAAAACCACCCATGATATGCCTATGCCCACTCTATTGAGAATAGATATTCCTATTTCCTAATTTGTAGCATAAATGGAGTCAACAGAGGTGATGAGTGGGAACACCTGTTTCGCTTCTCCAGGGAACAACCTATTCACAGACTACACAGTGAATGTTCCCCCTGAGGTTGCACAACTCCATAGCCTTGCTTCCTGACCTCCAACCTACATATCTGTTTCCAAACTTGGTCTTCTCTTCCCCTGTCCCTTCTATCAGTGCTTAGCTTCTCATTCATTCCTTACTTAGCATCAGGCCTCTTGAAGATGTTATTTACTCCATTTCCTTCTCTTGTATCAGCGTGTTTCTTCTTGCTTTTTTCTGTTCACTATTCAGTTAATTGCAGTCAAGCTTTTGCCTTCGCTAGATGGAAACTGATCTCAGTAAAATCACTGGCTTCTGCACCTGCCTTTCCCTCATTCTGTTTCATGTTTCATCCATCTCTCCCAGCACAAATCCATGTCCTCTTTATCTATTTTATTTTTCTTCATGCTTCTCATCTAGTGTATTAAATGTTCACATATTTATTTGTTTATTGTCTGTGTCCCCCACCAGAATGTAATCCTAAAGGATAGGGAGTTTTCTTTTATTTCTCTCTCTCTCTCTCTCTCTCTCTCTCTCTCTCTCTCTCTACTTATCCCCAGTGCCTTCAATAGTCTAAGCACATAATAGGTGCTTGCACATTCATTGACTTAAATGAGTAAATGATTCTGACTTCTAAATTCCTTGTGTCTTTCCTGAAGATGTCCTATGTGACCTCTCAGGGCCTCGCTGTACTTCCATGATCATCTTCTTTCACAAGGTTCCTTCGGTTTTCAGACCACTTGTTTCCCTCTCAGCTTTTCTTCTTACTGTTAAATATTGGTCATCTTGGTATTGTCCTTGTCACTTTTCTCTTCTCATCTTACATACTTTTCAAAGCAAGTTTACCCAACTTAAGTCTTCAAAAATCATCCTTAGGATGACAATTCTCAAACATCTGTTTCCAGTTCTTGACTGGGTTCCTTCTGTCTTCAGAGTGGTCATCCTACCCTGGATCCCAAAACATCCTTTTTTTCTCCTGCAAAGCATCAACATTCAACTTCTCCCCCAGGTGTAAACTTAGAAGTCACTTTGAACTTTTTCCTTTCATCAGGTCTCTGCATCTAGCAGGTCATCAAACGGTGTCAGTTATTCCTTCTTGCTCTGTTCCCATAGCACTAATGTATCATTTCTTGATAGATATGATTTCTTTAATTTTCTAAAATCCCCAACTCCATCGTTCCCCCTCTACTTCATCTGAACATGGTATTCTTTGTAAAATGCATATCTGGTCATGCCACTCCCTTTAAAGAACCCCTTTTTTTGTGATTCCCAGCTGCATTAATCATCCAAATTTCTTGGCATGATATGGAAGGCCCTTCACTATCTAGCACACCTAATATCTTGCCCACTGTGGAAATTCTTGCAGTTCCTTAAAAAAAAAAAATTCTTCCTCATCTCCAAGGCTTCTCATGGTGTTCCCAATGAATGCCTGCCTTTCCAGGCTTTGCCATCTGGTGAACACCACCCACTCCTTCTTCTCTGATATTCCAGTGCAGAGACACAGACTTCCTAAGAAGTGTCCTTTTCCATCACTAAGCGCCTCCCGGTCAGCACCGATTACATTGCAGTAACTGCTCTTCTTTGAGCCCCATAGAGGAATGGAGTAAGTTCTAATTATCTCCACTACCTGAGTACTTAGGGTAGGAGCTGGCACAGTCTTTTCGCTCAAATTCATTAAATCAAACAATACAAATATTACTATTCATCATCTCACATTTAACATGAGATTCACATAAACACTTTCTGGGTGTCCCAGTTTGGGGCAATTCTTACTAATGCCGAAACTGGGAGGCCTTCTAAGGGCTGCGGCAGAGTGCAGCTCATCATCCAGAAGCCTGAGCTCTTGTCTCTTGACCTTTGTAGGCTTTATGAGCATTTAACCCTCAGCTGTAAAATGAGAAGAACCTTCTGAGATCAAACAAACAAAAAGAAAGAACTAATGTAACAGCCATGCCTGTGATCTCATCACCAGTTTATAAACTTTACTACTCTAAAATGGAATTACAATGCTGCATACCCATTTTATGTGTAAAAGCATCAGACAGTCATTTTAGACAGAAAACTTCCATATGGATATACATATATATATATAGAAATATATATATGTGTGTGTGTGTATAAAAATATTCTTTATAGCAAGTTCCAAAATGGCAAGACTAGAAGCAGATCTGCTGGTTTGTGTGTGTGTGTGCCCAAGTGTGTTTGCATGTGCACAGGTGCCAATACCTGGGAATGAGGCTCTAATTTTACTTCTAAGTAACAAAAAAGAATGTTTTGCTCTTGGAAATGGAAATAATCAGTTTATCTAAAGGAATAAGAAAGAAAATTGATGACTTAACTTGTTATATCCAAATTTTTTTAGTAAAATAAGGGCTGCTTAGACGAATTTGTGATTCTTTGTCATGCTCAGGGTAGGCACTCTGTAAATACCTGGTTGATGAATGTTGTATGAATCCAGTTAATTCCATCAGATACAGCTTTAATGAGTTCTTAGGAGTAGCTAGCCCCAACCCTTAACATACCTACTGCTAATGGCTGCAGGTTATGCATGGCATGGGCGTGGGTGATTGCTAGATGATGCAGGGGAAATGTCAATCCAGAACAAACATCTAGGAATTTGAGGAGAAGATTAGTAAGGAAGTGTATACAATAGCAAATGAGAAGACTGAATTCCAGTTAAAGTTAACTTCCTTCAGTTAGGTCTATCAGTTTAAGAAAAAACAAAAGCTGAAGTCTGGTGGCCTGTACGCTGACTCCAGCCTACAAATGAATTTTGTACCAAAAAATGTTAATTCAAATTCTTTTTATGATTGGGCCTATACAATCCAGTTTTCCACAGTTCCTAACATTCCCTGTCATCTTTCTTCATTGACATAACCTTCAGTACTCCTAAAGGCTGGGACCCCTGGCTTAGAGGAATCAAAAACCAGAAGGAAAGATCTTTGGGTCCCACACTGGCCTCAAGTTAGAATTTAGTTTTAAAGTCAGTTTAATCAAGATTTCAGAACTGGTGGGCTTTTTTTCTTAATCTGATTCATCTCAGGAGCTTTGTTTACTGCTACAATCTATGAAGGCATTAAAAAAAGGGGGGGGCTTCTTATGAAGAATTTTCCAGAGGAGCTTATAGGTATATATTTTTCTCAATAATTAAAAACCACTTATGTTGTGTGTTCTATGCATCAGCCTTCAGCACATAGGTGTATGGCACCTCATGGGATTTATACAACTGCGGCAGGTACAGAGTAAGAACTTGTTCAATGGCAGAGTGAGAGTTCACCTCTGCTGACCTCTTCCCCATCTTCTTTCCACTGGTCTATGATGCGACAAGGACTTCCTAGTGACTGAGGTGCTGGAAAAAAGGCTAGTAATTTCATGGTCTATAAGTGATCAACCTGAAGAAAGTCCTGCTGCAAGATTACAATAAAATAAAAAATAGGTAACATTTATTGTGTGACTACTATGGACTTACATTTAAAGTGCTTGCTGTGTTAACTCTTTAATTCTTACATGAACTCTAAAAGATATTATTCTCATTTTGCATACAAAAAAGTGAGATACCAAGAAGTTAACTTGTTTATCCTCAGGCACAATTGTATGAATCAATGGCTGAACCAAGATTTCAACCCAGGTAGTCCAGCTTAAACTATATTATAGCTATTTTCCTTTCATTTAACGGAGATAAGGGGATGCAAGACAGAAAATTACATACTAGCCTGTGTTCAAAATATGATGAATTATTTCCAGTAACAAGCCAATGATGTAATCTTTATTGGTATTTTTGACATTCAACATTTTATTACTATGTCATTCCATGATACAAATGTACGATTACTTTGGAGAATTATAAATATTTTTTTTTTAGTTCATTAGATGGAGATAGGCTTCCTTAGTTAGGGAAACAACGATGGGAAATATAGCTCTCAGCAGAAGAGCCCCAGCTCTTGCATGAAGCCACCATCTGTTTCTACTCTATCAAGGCTGAATCCAAATGTTCTCATCCTCTCAGTGAATGTTTTCCAATTGGAAATATTTTTCAATTGTTTTCCAATCGTACAAGCAAATCAGAGTGGAGTAGTGTTTTATGTGGGTTGGACTTTGGCTGTTTTGAGCCATTCCTTATTAAAAGGCATGCAAGGCAATTATGTTGCATTCATGCTGTGATCTAAACCAGCAACACAGCACTCTCATTAATTAAATTAAACTTTGGCTTTTGTATCTCAGAAAAAAATTAAATTTCAAATCTGAGATGGTACAGAAAAAAAATTCTAAAATGTTAGAGGAAGCAGGAACTTGCTATATATTCCCCACTCATGGATATAAAAAGAACTTTATAACCTGGTGCAGTGGTGCAGGTCTGTAATCCCAGCCACTAGGAAGGCTGAGACAGGAGGATCGAGCACAAAATTCAAAGCCAGCCCCAGTAACTTAGCAAGGCCCTAATTTAGTGAGATCCTGTCTCAAAATAAAAAATAAATAAAATAAAAGGGGATGCTGCTATGGCTGAGTGGTTAAGCACTCCTAGATCAATTCTCGTTACCAAAATAAATAAGTAAGTAAATAAATTAAAAGGGTTGAGAATGTATCTTGGTGATCAGTGATAAAACACCCCTGGGTTAAATATCCAGTAACATGCCCCCCCCCAAAAAAAAGAGTATTGGAACAGATTTAGACTCAGAATCTGAATTCTTTATTTTAAAAATTTTTTAGTTGTTCTTTTTAGATAAACATGACAGTAGAATGTATTTTGACATATTGTACATACATGGAGTATAACTTCCTATTCTTTTGATTGTACATGATGTGGAGTTATACTATTTGTGTATACATATATGAGCATAGGAAAGTAATGTCCTACTCATTGTATTGTCTTTCCTGTTCTCCCTTCCCTTCATTCCCCTTTGTCTAATCCAAAGAACTTTTATTCTTTCCTCCCACCCCTCCTTATTGTGTGTTAACATCTGCATATCAGAGAGAACATTCTACCTTTGTTTTTTTGAAATTGGCTTATTTCACTTAACATGATGGTCTCTAGTTCCATCCATTTACCAGCAAATGGCATAATGTCATTTCTCATTATGTCTGAGTAATATTTCATTCTGTACATATACCACATTTTCTTTACCCATTTATCTGTTGAAGGACACCTAGGTTGGCTCTATAGCTTAGTATTGTGAATTGAGCAGCTATAAACATTGTTGTGGCTGCATAGTTGTAGTATGCTGATTTTAAATCTTTTGGGTATATTCCAAGGAGTGGGATAACTGGGTCAAGAGGTGGTTCCATTCCAAGTTTTCTGAGGAATCTCCATACTTTCCAGAGCAGTTGCACTAATTTTCAATCCTACCAGCAATGTATGAGTGTACCTTTTTTCCCACATCCTCACAAATATTTATTATTACTTGTATTCCTGATAATTGCCATTCTGACTGCAGTGAGATAAAATCTCAGTGTTGTTTTAATTTACATTTCTATAATTGCTAGAGATGTTGAACATTTTCTCATAAATTTATTGACCAATCATATTTCTTACTCTGTTTGGTTCCTTTGCCCATTCATTATTGATTGGGTTATTTGATTTTTTTTTTTTTGGTGTTAAGTTTTTTGTATATCCTGGAGATTAATGCTCTATCTGAGATGGGGGTGGTAAAGATTTTCTCCCATTCTGTAGGCTCTCTGTTCATGTTCTTGATTGTTTCCTTTGCTGTGAAGAAGATTTTTAGTTTGATACTATCCTATTTATTTATTCTTTTTGTACTTGTAGATGGACAGCATGAATTTATTTGTTTTTATGTCATTTTTTTATGTGGTGCTGAGGATCAAACCCAGTTCTTCATACACTTTTGCACTGAGCTACAGCCCCAGTCCCCATTTATTGATTCTTGATTTTACTTCTTGTGCTTTAGGAGTCTTGTTGAGGAATTTGATTCCAAAGCTGGCATGATAGATATTTGGGTTTAATTTTTCTTCTAGTAGGCTCAAGGTCTCTGGTCTAGTGCCTAAACTCTTGATCTACTTTGAGCTGAGTTTGTGCAGGTTGAGAGATAGGTGTCTAATTTCATTTAATTACATGTGGATTTCCATTTTTCTCAGCACCATTTGTTAAATAGAATATCTTTTCTCTAATGTGTGTTTATAGTGTCTTTGTCTAGTGTGAAATAACCACATTTATGTGGGCTTGTCTCTGTGTCTTGTCTTCTGTTCCATTGGTCTTCATATCTGTTTTAGTGCCAGTACCATGCCATTTTTGTTACTATAGTTCTGTAGTATAATTTACTGGTGTTTTAATGCCTCTTGCTTCACTTTTCTTGCTGAGGATTGCTTTGGCTATTCTGGGCCTCCTTATAAATAAATAAGGAGGCCCAGAATAAATTTTTTCCAAATAAATTTCATGACTCCTTATTTATTTCTATGTAGAATGTCATTGGAATTTTAATAGGAATCACATTAAATCTATATAGTATTTTGGTAGTATGGCCATTTTGACAATATTAATTCTGCCTATCCAAGAACATGGGAGATCATTTCATCTTCTAAGATCTTCTTCAATTTCTTTCTTTAGTGTCCCGTAGTTTTCATTATAGAGGTCTTTCACCTCTTTTGTTAGGTTGATTCCTGAATATTTCATTTTCTTTGATGCTATTGTGAATGGGATAGTTTTCCTAATTTCCCTTTCAGTTGATTCATCACTGAGTATAAGAATACAATTGATTTGTGGGTGTTAATTTTATACCCTGCTACTTTGCTGAGTTAATTTATTAGTTCCAGAAGTTTTCTGGTGGAATTTTTTGGCTCTTCTACATATAGAATCATGTCATCAGCAAATAGTGACAGTTCGTGTTCTTCTTTTCCTATTTGTATCCCTTTAATTTCCTTCTTCTGTCTAATTGCTTTGGCTAGAGTTTCAAGGACAATGTTGAATAGAAGTGTGAAAGAGGGTATCCCTGTCTTTCTCCAGTTTTTAGAGGGAATGCTTTCAATTTTTCTCCATTTAGAATGATGTTGGCCTTGATTTTAGCATAGATGTTTTTTACAATGTTGAGGTATGTTCCTACTATCCCTAGTTTTTCTAGTGTTCTGAACTGAATTGATGCTGTATTTTGTCAAATGCATTTTCTGCATCTACTGAGATAATTATGTAATTCTTGTCTTTAAATCTATTGATGTAATGGATTATGTTTATTGATTTCCATATATAGAACCAACCTTTCATTCCTGGATGAACCCCACTTGATCATGATTCACTACCTTTTTAATATGTTTTTGTATGTGATTTGCATATATTTTATTAAGAAATTTTGCATCTATGTTCATCAGGGATATTGGTCTGAAGTTTTCTTTCCTTGATGTATAACAGAGTAATACTGACTTCATAGAATGAGTTTGGAAGGGTTCCCTCCTTTTTTAAAATGAAATAATTAGTTATTCCTTGAATAGTTATTCTTTTTATATTTTTTTATTTGTTCTAGTCAGTTACACATGACAGCAGAATGCTTTTCAATTCATTGTACACAAATGGAGCACAATTTTTCACTTCTCTGGTTGTACATGAAGTAGGGTCACATCATTTATGCAATCATACATGTACCTAGGGTAATGATGTCTGTCTCCTTCCACTATCTTTCCTACCCCCATACTCCTTCTTCTTCCCTCCTTCCCCTTTGCCCAATTCAAAGTTCCTCCACTCCTCCCTTGCCTTCCCATTATGGATTAGCATCCATGTATAGAAAACATTCTGCATTTGGTTTTTTAGGATTGGCTTATTTTGCTTAGCATTATATTCTCCAGCTCCATCCATTTATCTACAAATGCCATGATTTTATTCTCTTTAAATGCTGAGTAACATTCCATTGTGTATATATGCCTCAGTATCTTTATTCATTCATCTATTGAGGGGCAGCTAGGTTGGTTCCACTGTTTGGCTATTGTGAATTGAGCTGCTATAAACATGGATATGGCTGTGTCACTGTAGTATTCTGTTTTTAAGTCCTTTGGGTATAGACCAAGGAGTGGGATAGCTGGGTCAAATGGTGGTTCCATTCCAAGTTTTCTAAGGAATCTCCATACTGCTTTCCAGAGTGGTTGCACCAATTTGAAGTTCACCAGTTATGTGCCGCAGTCTTGGCTGGGCACACATGCCAGGCGAGCACACTAACGCTTGAGCCACATCCCCAGCCCTTGTTTGTATTCTTAATAGCTGCCATTCTGACAGGAGTGAGATGAAATCTTAGAGTAATTTTGATTTGCATTTCTCTAATTACTAGAGATGTTGGAACACTTTTTCATATATTTATTGGTTGATTGTATATCTTCTTCTGAGAAGTGTCTATTTATTTCCTCAGCCCACTTATTGATTGGTCTTTTTGTTTTGTTTTGGTGTTAATTTTTTTGAGTTCTGTATATATCCTGGAGATTAGTGCTCCATCTGATGTGCATGTGGTAAAAATTTGTTCCCTTTCTGTAGGCTCTCTCTTCACCTCATAGATTGTTTCCTTTGCTGAGAAAAAGCTTTTTAGTTTGGATCCATACAGTTTATTGATCCTTGATTTTATTTCTTGCACTTAGGAGTCTTCTTATTCTTTGAAGTTCTGGTAGAATTCTGCTGAGAATCTGTCTGATCCTGGGCTTTTCTTTCTTGGTAGGCTTTTGATGGCATCTTCAATTTCATCACTTGAAATTGATCTGTTTAAATTTCTTATGTCCTACTGATTCAATTTGGATAGGTCGTATGTCTACAAATTTGTTGATGTGTAGATTTTCTATTTTATTGGAGTATAAATTTTCAAAATATTCCTGATTATTGCCTGTATTTTAGCACTGTGTGTTGTGATATTTCCTTTTTCATCATGAATTCTATAATTTGAGTTTTCTCTCTTTCTCTTCATTAGTGTCACTAAGGGCTTACAATTTTATTTATTTTTTCAAAGAACCAACTTTTGTCAATTCTTTTAATTGTTTCTTTTGTTTCAGTTTCATTAATTTCAGTTCTGATTTTAATTATTTCCTGTCTTTAGTTATTTCCTACTTTTGGTGTTGATTTCTTCTTCTTTTTCTAGGACTTTGATATGTAATGTTAGGTCATTTATTCATTGACTTTCTATTCTTTTAATGAATAAGATCAAGGCAATGAACTTTTCTCTTTGCACTGCATTCATAGTATCCAAGAGATTTTGATGTGTTATATCACTATTCTTATTTACCTCTAAGTAAAGGACATTTCACACTGCTTAAGGGAATTATACATCAACAATAAATATTTATGCCCCAATGGAGCATCTATGCACATCAAACAAACCTTCTCAATTTTAAGAATCAAACTGATTACAACCCGATAATACTGGGTGACTTTAACATACCTCTCTCACCACTGGATAGATCCTCCAAAAAAGAGAAAGAAAGAAAGAAAGAAAGAAAGAAAGAAAGAAAGAAAGAAAGAAAGAAAGAAGGAAGGAAGGAAGGAAGGAAGGAAGGAAGGAAGGAAGGAAAGAAAGAAGCTATAGAACTAAAAATACAATTAATATTTAGACTTAACATATATTTCATCCTTCAATGACTGAATATACTGTCTTCTCCGCAGCACATGGATCCTTTTCTAAAATAGACTGTATCTTAGGCCACAAAGCAACTCTGAGCAAGTACAAAAAGATAGAGACAATACTTTACATCCTATCAGATCACAATAGAATGAAATTAGAAATAAGTGATAAAATAAAAAATAGAAGATACTTTAATACCTGGAGACTAAATAATATGCTATTGAATGACCAATGGTTAGCAGAAGAAATCAGGGATGAAATTAAAAAAAACACACTTAGAATCATAAGGTTTTCATTTATAATTTCAGATGTAAATATTAAAAGAAAGAGTTAAATGGATTAAAGGAAGTTTCCGCTGGGGAAAAGATTGGGAAATATTCCTCTGGGGAACAGGTTGGGAACTGGAAGATAGGGGACCACAGTTCTATTAGAAGTCTTGTAGTTCTATTAGAAGTCTTGTGATCTTTTAAAGATATGTACAGGAATTAATTTAAAAACAATGATTTATTTAAAATAAAATGATATTTTTATACATGGGTGTTCATACATTGTGCCTGTCCCAGGGTAAATGTTATGTAGTTGATGGTGATATGTGGTGTTGTGGTGACGTGTAGATAACAATGGAGAGACAGTTTCTGAAGCTTCTCTGGAATTTCTATAGGAGATACTTGTAAACATTATTCTGTTTGAAAGGTAGATGTAGTGGGTTGACACATCCAAAAAAGATGTGTCTGAGTCCTAACCCTCAGTACCTGGGAATGTGACTTTATTTGGAAATAAGGTCTTTGCACATATAATTCAATTAAGGATCTCACAGGAGATCATCCAGGTTTTAGCATGCACCTGAAATCTTATGGCACAAGTACTTGCAAGGGACAGAAAAGGAGAAGACTAAGAGACATAACAACCGAGGTCATGGGAGGAAAGAGGCAGAGATTAGAGTGATGCGTTGCTAAGTCAACAAATGCTGAGGATTGCTGATAGTCACCAGTGAGGTAAGGCATAGAACTGATTCTTCCAGAGCCTTCAGATGGAACCAGCTCTGCCGACACCTTGATTTCAGACTTCTGCATTTTGGAACTCAGAGAGAGAATGAACAGATTTCTGTTGTTTTAAGCCACCCAGTTAATAATACTTTGTTATGGCAACCCTGAAAACTAACTCAGTGGGGTTAGATGAACCTTGCAGCTTCATCAGCAGAGCAGGCATCTTATTCTTCAGATGGTATATTTATTTGGAAGCTTTGATGTGGGAAGTTGATTGGAGATTTTAGGGGTGACTTAAACCTTCATAAATTACCCCTTGACACTGCAGCTGGCTCGATCCCAAACTGGATTAGTCCAGGGGAATATGTGTGTTTTATATCTCACGCGCATAAGCTTATTACACAATATATTTTAGGGGCAGTAACAGCTGTACCACTGTGTAGTAAAGGGCTTGAGTGTTTCCCTAGTTTATCCAAGAGGCAGATAGGAAGCTCAGTAGGTTTCTGAGTCCACCATTTCAATGAAGCTTAAGGAGATTGGCTGCAGTGAGACATCACTCACTGATATCTCACTTCTCCATTTTAGGACTTGTGGGAAGCCACTCTAACACGTGATTGGGTGACTCCTGTTAAGGGCCTGAGGCGCTTTGGCTGTGTCGAAGCTTTCCCGACCCTTTCCTGATGAGAGAGCCCATCCGTGTGGGGGTGTGCCTGACCACTGACCCCGGGGACCCAATCACTGACCCTGACCTTGGAGTGCAGCCCCCCCTCAACCTTCATTGGATGGAATTCTCCCCTGAATCTCTTGTTCCCTAATAAAAGGCTACTCCCAGGCGTGTTCACTCTCTCTCTGTCTCTCTCTCTCTCTCTCTCTCTCTCTCCTGCTAGCCCTGAGTAATCCTTGCTGCCCTGCTGGGCGGCTAGAAAAGCGAACCAGAGACCTAGCAATAGAATTAAGGTAATTGAGTCTGTGTGTTTTATTTCAGTCTCTTCTAACTTAATGCCTAGAACCTCATTAATGAAACCATTGCACAGGCCGCGTGGTAGAAGGATTGATACTGATACTTGAAATCAGATGAATGATCTCTTTTTCTACTTCATTCTTAGCTTTTAAAATTTCTCTTTTCTGAGTTTCATTTGTCTTAGCCGTCCTGGAAGTACATTTTAATGACTCAGAGAAAAGTCATCAAATCTATACCAATGGGCTGTGGGGGAGGAATGAAAGAAGAAGGGAGAAGAAAAGATAAATTAAGATTTTAAAAATAGCACTTGGTAAATTACTTAAATTTTGTTGTTTTTTAAATATAGAAATTAATTGTTCTAGTAAGTTCCAAATTATGCTTTCATGCCATCTCTGCCCTAATGAAGGGCATGCCCATCTCTTCAAAACGCTACTGCAGGAGAATTTTCTGTTTCCCCTTTGACATTTTTATCCCCTCCACAGTAAATAATGGACCATATTACTCTTTTTTTTTAGAGTAGAAACTTTTATTTTAATTGTCAAAAGAATGCAGTAAATTCAATGTATAATGATTAACATCAGGTATGCATCTTTACCTGAAACTGCTATTAGTTTCTGACAGGGCTAAATGATATAATTTCTGTAGGCACTACCTATGAATTTTTTTTAACTCTGATATACAGTGTAAGTTTGCTTCTTCCTGTGGCTGTCTAGTAATGAGAATCATGTTTACTGGCCAGATTCCTTTATAACTAAAGGCTTCTAGATCCTCAGGCTGCCTATACTACCTTAAGACCATATTTTACATTCCATAATATGCATCTAATGCTTTTCTGTCAATTATTTTTACAAGATTAACAATAAAAAAACAGAACCAAATACACTTATGACCCTCAAACCTCACACAAAACAATTGGTCTTTGTTTATTCTCAGATGACACGGTGTCCCACAAGTGACAAAAGGCTGGGGAGCCAATGCCCCATGGTCAATTCTTCAACCATCCCATCAACAGCTTTTCCTCTCTTGAACTACCTTCTTTTTCCAAAAAGGTAATGCTGAGATCAGCCAGAAAAGCTTTCTGAGAAGACTGGTTTGGATTTCTGGGTCTGTTCCAGTCGATTCAAGATGAATTGGCTCAAATCAATGAAGCGTTGAACATAATTCTCAAAACAGGCCTCCCACCGACGGTCCAACTTTGGCCCGGGCTTGTCCATGCATTTCTCCCAACAAAGTCCAGTCGTCTGGTGCACCAGCTGCTGGAAGCACTGCTTCTGAGTTTCCACCTCAATGAAATGCTACAACTTTAGCTCCACTGTGTTCAAACTGGCTACCGAGGAAGAAGCAAGGAATCATCCTGGTGTGACCACACTTGAGACAGAACTCTGCGGCAACTCCAATGATAAGTAAACTTTAATCACTGAATATAAAAATTATCGACATCAGAATAATACCCACCTAATTAATATACTCATTAATAAATTATTATGTTTATTTCTTTTTGAGACTAAACCTATACTGACCTTGAACTCCTGGTTCCAGTGATCTCCCTGCTACAATGCTTTTTTTTTTTTTTTTTTTTTTGGTGCTGGGGATTAAACCCAGATACTCATATAGGCTAAGAGCACTCTCACTGAGCTCTATTCCCAGACCCATGACTAAGTATTCTGAAAACAAGATACGGTTAGATCCGACAGCTTGATTGAAGTAAAAGTGACTACAGTAAGATATTTTAGGTGAACAGTCAAGGTTTCTGTGAAGACGATAATTGGAGGAGATAACTGAGCTGGGTCAAGTGGAGGAAGGGGCTGTGTATAGTACGGCAGGAAGAATATTCCAAGTAAAGGAAGCAGTTGCTGAGGCTCTCAGTAGAACAGCATCAGGCATGATAAAAGGAACCTCAAGAAATAAAGTGTGCTAGTGAGGTATGAATGAGGCAAGAGCAGTTGGAGATGGGGTGACAAGACCTTTATCATGTAGGATCTTGCAGACCATGTGAAACATTTGCTTTATTTTTCCTAAATGACATGGGAAGTCACTACAACACTGCTTTTGTGCATATCATTGGAGGGAAGATCAGCAGCATGATATCTTAGTCCATTTGTGTTGCTATGACAAAATACCACAGATTGGGTCATTTATAAAAATAGAAATTTGTTGCTCACAGTTCTGGAGTCTGGGAAGTCCAAGAACAAGGCACTGGCAGTTCTGTCTCTGGTGAGGGCTGCTCCCTGCTTCCAAGATGGAGCCTTTGTTGCTGCATGCTCCAGTGGGGACAAATGCTGTGCTCTCACATGGCAGAATAGATGGAAGGGCACAAAGGACATGAACCATATTACTCTTACTTGCTGAATATGGCTGCTAGGCTCTTCAAAATCTGACTCCAGTCATCCTCATCTTCCACCACCATTCCCTTCAAATATTGCACTTCAACTAAAAGACCTTCTTTCAGGTCCTTAAATACAAATTTTCCTCCTCAGGGCCTTTGTACCTGCTATTCCTTTTATTTATTTATTTATTTTGCTCTTAGAGTTCATTTTCTTATTTATACATGACAGTAGAATATATTTTAACATATAAAAATAGAGTACAACTTCCCATTCTTTTGGTTGTACATGAAGTGGAATTACATTTGTCGTGTATTCATCTTTGGTTTTATTTTATTTTATTTTTTACTTATTGGTTATTCAAAACATTACAAAGATTGCAGAATCACATTGGTTACACATCCACATTTTTACATAATGCCATATATATATAACATATATAGTAGCAAAGTGCTTTTGGAACTGTTTGAATGTGACCAAATGTGGTTCTAGTTGACTAGTGTTCACTTTGGTTTATATCAGCTCTTCAGATAAATCCACCATGAGACTGCAAGAAACTGTAAATGGTCTCTCAACCTTACTTTCTGATTACACACTATCTCCTGCTAGGGGAAAAAATAATAATAGTGAAGAACTGACAAACTTGAAAAAAGAAAACAAAAATTGAATGCCTATAATGCTGTAGTGCCACTTTGGTAGAGTCTTAACTTTAAAATATGAATTGCCTGGCAGAAACCTTTCAGTAGGTATTTCTTTGTATTGCCTTTGTGAGTTTATTATGAAAATGCTGTAGTCACATTGAATGAAAAAGACCCAAATTATTGTTTATAAAAAAAATAAAGCCAGCATTGGCACTTAATCTTGTTTCTCATGTCCAGCCAGAAAAAAACTTCAGTGAAGGTAAGATAAGTAAATATATATATTTGGTTTTTTTAATTTGTTTTGTTTTGTTTTGGTAAGTAATAGCTAATTACATGTATGTGATGCTTTATTAAAGCTCTAAAACATTTGTCAACTAAGATTTTCTTTTTGGAAATCCTTCGATATTCAGATATGTTTAAATGTTAACATGATTAAAAACTAATACAAAGAAAAAAAAAGAAATGACAGTTACATTTCATTTGCTTTGTATGTAGGTTGATTCTAAAAGTTAAAAGCCAATAAATAGCACTTAAGAAATAATTCCGTGCATTTGAGTCATTATAAAAACAAGTGGTAGCTAGGCACGGCGTTGCATGCCTGTGATCCCAGGTACTTGGGAGGCTGAGGCAGGAGGATCACAAGTTCAAGGCCTGCAGGGGCAACTTAGCAAGACTCTGTATTAAAAAAGAAAGAAAGAAAAAGAAAGAAAAGAAAGGGCTGAAGATATAAACTAGTGGTAGAGTGCCTACCAGGTTTAACCCTCAATACTTAAAAAGAACAAAATGTAAGACTGGACCCATTAAAAAAAAATCACTCGTAGGTAATTACCCAAGAGAAATAAACCCATATGTTCACAAAAATCTTGCACTTAAATATTTATGGGGCTTTATTCATAATAGCCCAAGCTGGAAACAACCCAAATTCTATGAACAGAAAAAATGGATAAACAAATTGTACTATATTTACACAAGGGACTATTGCTCAAGAGTAAAAACAATTGAACATTAATACCCACAACAACTCAACAACTTGAACTTCCTGATCATTATATTGAACAAAAGAAGCCAGACACAGAAGAACACAAATCGTATAATTTTGTTTATATAAAGATCAAGGGCAGGCTGCTGGGGGCAGTGATGCATGCTTGTAGTCCCAGTGGCTCAGGAGTCTGAGGCAGGAGGATCTCAAGTTCAAAGCCAGCCTCAGCAATTTAGTGAGACACTAAGCGAGACTCTGTCTCTAAATAAAATACATTAAGAGGGCTGGCTATGTGGATCAGTGGTTAAGCACCCCTGGGTTCAATTCCCAGTACATACATATATATTTATATTTCAAGGGTAAGCAAAACCCATCTACAGTGATAGAAGTCAGAATGACATACCTCTGGGTATGTGTGTGGGTTGGTCATTGGCTTGAAAAGGTCCAAGGGAGCTTCTTCACAAGGAAGCTTCTTCCAGGGGTAATGAAAATACCCTGTATCTTGCTTTGGGTAATGGTTACCAAGATGTATACATTTGTACAACTTATTAAACTGTAGCATTGAAGATCTGTGCATTTTATGGTGTACTAAATACATCTCAATAATTAAGAATAATAAAATCTTATGTTTTGTAACTTGAATACTCAAAAGAGACCCTTTGAAGAACCATGTCCAGGAAGTCATTTGACTTTTCTCCTAGCTTCCTTCACTTCTTCTGCATGTCTGGATGTTAATGACCTGAGAGCTTACCTCACACGCCTCCCTCCAGGTCCGCAGACTCCTACGTTACGTGTTGTTTTACGATCCCACATTTCTCATTCCCAAGCCTACATCAGATTAGAAATAGCTGAAACGTACTCAGACAGGCACATTGGTAATAGCGAGTGGGCGGATACCCTGCCGGTGAAGTATGATCTAAGGATTCAAAAAGGTGTGGCGTGGGATTATTGAGACAAAATAAAATGAGGCTATGTGTTTCCCTAGCCATAGGGTATCACATTTTAAGATAGTATCCTTTCAGAAATGTTAAATTTTATAAAGTATGCTCTGTTTTATGTGCAAGGAAGGAGAAATACATGAAAATTTCATAGAGGAGGAAGGGAGGAGGAGGTGCCAGGGGAGTGATATTGGCCAAATTATATTGTGATATTGTGTGCATGTACAAATACGTAACAACATCCCATCCTATGTGCCATTATAATGCACTAACAAAAAGTGTGGGGAAGAAAGAATATTCCATAGAGAAGAGGTTAAATAATATTTTTGTTTTGGTGCTCAAACTTCAGCTATCTGGACTGATTTAGGCAGGGATTAAAGCCACTCTATAGTAGAAATTAGCAGCAGAAGAAATACAAATGGTCAACAAATACCTGAAAAAAAATGTTCAACTTTTCTAGCAAGTAGAGAAATACAGATTAAAACTACACTGAGGTTTCATCTTACTCCAGTCAGAATGGCAGCTATTAAAATCACAAACAGGGGCTGGGGTTGTGGCTCAGTGGTAGAGCACTTGCCTAGCATGCATGAGGCACTGGGTTCGATCCTCAGCACCACATAAACAAATAAAGATATTGTGTCCACCCAAAACTAAAAAATAAATATTAAAAAAAAAGAACACAAATGACAATAAGTATTGGCAAGGATGTGGGCAAAAGGCACACTCATACATTGCTGCTGGGACTACAAATTGGTGCAAGTAATCTGGAAAACAGTATGGAAATTGCTTAGAAAACTTGGAATGAAACCACCATTTGACCCAGATATCCCACTCCTTGGTCTATACTCAAAGGACTTAAAAACAGCATATTTATTACAGGGACACAGCCACATCAATGTTTATAGCAACTCAATTCCTACCTAGGTGCCCTACAACAGATGAATGGATAAAGACAAAAAAAAAAAATATATATATATATATATACACACACACACACACACACATACACACACACACAATGGAGTATTACTAAGCCAGAAAGAAGAATAAGTTTATGATATTTGCTGGTAAATAGATGGAGCTGGAGGCTATCATGCTAAGTGAAGTAAGCCAGTCCCCCAAAACCAAAGGCCAAATGTCCTCTCTGGTATATGGATGCTAACTCACAACAAGGGAGGGTATGAAGGGAAAGAATAAAATAACATTGGATTAGACAAAGGAGAGCGAAGGGAAGGGACGGGGATGGGATTAGAAAAGATAATAGAATACATTGTACTTAACTTTCCTGTGCTCATATACGAATACACGGCCAGTGAAACTCACATCATGTTCAACTGCAAGAATGGGAAGTGACACTCTGTGTATGTATAATAGGTCAAAATACTGTCACGTATAACTTAATGCAACAAATAAATGGAAAAAATAAAGTAGATATGACCACAATACCCATTTTACAGTTGAAGAAGAACTTCCTTGGAATAAATGGCTAACATTAAACCACGAAGCAGAGCTCCAGGCAATTATAATCCCAACAGGTGCAGATCTAGACTGTTCCTGTTGACGTGTCATTTCTTAGTGTCATAAGGAAGCTGAAGAACGCAGAAAGCATGTGCTTCCCTTGGGCCGCGTGGTTATGTGTACTCAGAGGGTCAGGCCATAAAAAGGTCTTGTAGTTCTTCTGGAAGCAAACCATTCTAAATGGGATCCCAGAGATGTTTCTGGATGATTTCTACTCTACAGAGATTTGGCTCAGAAATTTTCCAGTAAATGTGGAAAACAAAACAACTTCCTATAAACACTTAAAAACCATACCAGGTGGGGCAAAGTATTAAGAACGCTTCATTATTGCCTTGAAAGCAAATCTTCATGAGTAGAATTTTGATACGAGAGAATAAAGTCGAACTGTGAAGAGGATGAGATCTGACTGTCCCAGACCAAAGGAAACCTTGCTGACTTGGGGATCATAAAGAAAAGAGGGAGCCCTCCTTGTTGGAGGCTGTCCTTGAACTTGGGTTCCTGCTTCAATCAGATGCCAGGTTTCTGCAGGGAAACACACAGAGGGAAGCGGATCCTGTTGGAAGGAGAGAGTCTGGAATGTCCGACGCGGTCAGGAGAAATGAGCATGTGGGTGTGTGGGAGGGTATCCAGGGAAATGATCACTGCCAAGCTGACTTGCTTTTTAGCTGCCAAAACATTCCTGGGATATTCTGCTTCGTTAGACTGGAGAACTGGTGATTTTCGACAATACTAGAAGTATAAGCTTAAAAAAAAAAAAAAGGATATATTTAAAAATTTTAAAAGACAATAACAGTAAGGAAACTTTGAAACAAAATGATCCTTCTTAATTCCACTACTCTTTAACAGGTGTGATTGTAGTCTTATGTTTTCTTCTAGTCTAAAAATTCCCCTTAGCAAAATTTACTTGGCTGAGTAAGTTTCCTTTTGCCATATAGCTAGCTGTCAAAGCAGCTTCTGGTCCTTCACGTGCGGGGAACAATTCTCCAGGCCTGTATCATTCCACCTTAAATAGGCAAATTGAACCTCCGAGATGATTGACCTCAACAATTTCATGACTGTTCTCAAGACACCTTTTTTCAGCAACTGTGGATCAATGGTCCTTTGCTTTCCTGAAGTAAATAGACAAACCCCATAGGTACAAAAGCCACTTTACAGTTCTCCAAATGGAATCGAAGCAGCCTCCATCCTAATTCATTGTTTAGCAAGGAAACTGAGTTACAGGAAGGTCACAGAATTAACAGATGCTAGAAGCAAGACTTGAACCAAAGTCCTACCAATGAAAGTGTTGATTTAAAATAACTTACATTTATAGAAAATTTGCCCAAAATAGTAGAGACTTCATGTATATCCTTCACCCAGTTTTCATGTCATAATCAGAGCTCAGTTTTCAAAACCAGAAAATTAACATGGATATGATACTATCGACTCTAGACCTTATTGTAATTTTTGGAGTGCTCCTCTCCTGTCTTTTTTCTCTTGTTGGGAGTCTGGATCCAATCCAGAGTCCTACACTGCATTTAGGAGAAGTCCTCCGTCTTCTCCCATCTGGGGGATTTCCTCAGTCTTTGCCTTTTATGACCTGAACACTTTTTAAAGAGAACAGGTCAGGTCTTTAGCAGAATATTCTTCAGTGAAACTGACTAATGTTTTCTCATGATTGGATTGAGGTTATGGATTTCTTTTTTTTTTCACCAAAGATTGAAGCCGGGGGCTCTCAACTACTGAGCCACACCCCTCCGCCCTTTTTATATTTTATTTAGAGACAGGGTTTCACTTAGTTGCTGAAACTGGCTTTGGACTTGCAATCCTCCTGCCTCGGCCTCCTGAGCTGCTGGGATGACAGGTGTGCGCCACTCTGCCCTGCTGAGGTTATAGATTTTTGACAAGAATATCACAGGTGGTGTGCCCCTCTCGGTGCATCACACCAGAAAGCACACACTGTTGATATGTTCTGTCACCACTGACATTAACCTTGATCACTTGGACAAGATGACATCTATCAGATTCTTCACTGAAAACTCAGTATTTTTCTGTTTATAATCAGTGAATATCTTGAAGGAGATACATTGAGACTACACTAATATTATTGGTTTTCCACAAACTTTCACCTGTAACTTTCAGCATTTATCATTGGGTCTTGCTTCCAACAATTATTATTGTGATGGTTACCCTCATTTCTCCTAAATTTATTAATAAAATTCTCCCATAAAGAATAACTGGGTTTGATTCTCAGCACTGCATATAAATAAATGTCTATCAACAAGTAAAAAAAAAAAATAGTTGTCCCTTCTTCCTTATGTGTTATTTATTCATTTAGCTGTTTATTTATATCGATGTGAATGGATTCGTGAATACTTATTTTATTCCACTCCATAATAATACAATTCTATCTTTACTTATCTCATTGTTCAAATTGTTTCAACTTTGGACATTGGGAACTCTTGATATACGCCACTATTGTGAGGTTCTTATTCTTTTGAGTCCTTATTTTCTGATGCCACAAGATTTTCAGGTTCAATTAAGTTTTTCTTGTCCCAGGCCTGGTAATCAACTATTTCTCTCAGAAACCCTATGAATCAAAATCTTCTTAACCTTTTAAGTTCCTTCCATCAGCTCATTATGCATTGTAAACAGTTTTGACTTAAGCCCTTTATAGATTTCCTTGGAAATAGACCATAAAGGTAGATGGAGTTTGAACTTGAGTTTGTTGTAGTCATCAAACATCAGCTGCAGTTACCCCCAGTGCTCTTCTGTCCACTCTATTTGTACTGGTGAGACACTCTGGGCATGAGGTGGCAGGAAGATGAGAAGCTATGGAAGTGGATTTCAGTTTGGGTAAAGTTTAGATAGAGAAGAGACGACATGGATGTAGAGGAAGATTTGGATAGGGGGACTGAAGAACCCTTGCATGGGATTCAAATATGCACATCTAAATTGTTTCTGCTTCACCACTATGTAATACACACATACACACACACACACACACACACACACACATACACACACACACACACACACACACACACACACACACACACACACACGGTTTCAAAAGCCAGTCAGAATTCAGAATTTTGAAGTTAATTTTTTCTGACACTTTCCTATTCGGCCTGTAGGAAAGTTGCTGTTTGTGACTTTCGCTTCTCATCTCTTAAATTGCCTCCAGCAGCTGTTGGGGCTGATTTATGGGGTCATGGCAAGCCTGATTCTCACAGAGTCTCACTGGGAATGTATTATTGTACTCCCTGGGTTAGGGATGGATAAAATTAATCACATGGATGTTAAATGAAAACAGAGCTGAGTTCACAGTAGAAATCAAAAGAAAGACTGGAAACAAAAACTTTAAAATCCTAATCTTTTTGCATGAATAATAGGATTTAAAAAAATAACTCAGAAAACCATTCCAAACAGATGACTATGTATCATGATTTAAATGCCTACAGTGAGGCCCACATTCTATTCCAGAATTTAAGAACACTCAAGGGTAACCTTTGCACAGTATCCTGGGGTCCATTATGAGTGAAAGATTGGTTTTTCTTGCTCTGTTGATAGTCATTTCATATTTTTAATTCACTATTTTCTACAAATTACGAATTTTTTCTAAGTATTTGTCCCAGTTTGTGTGTGCATGTATGTGTGGGTTTTGTGTTGTGTGTTTTGTATTGTGTGTTTTGTGTTGTGTAGTGTGTGTGTGTGTGTGTGTGTGTGTGTGTGTGTGTGAGAAAGAGCAAGAAAGGGAGAAAGGAGAGGGAAAGAGAGGCAGGGAAAGAGATATGACCAACTACTTTCTTACTTTTACAGGAAATCTAATACATGCCAGCACAAATCTAGACTGAGACTGACTCATTGGCAGGAAGAACAAGTTTATTCACTAGAGTAAACAGAAAATGGGGTGAGATTTCTTCTTCTAAGAAGAGGGAAAGAATGGGAAAGCAGTTTCCAATTTAAGATAGGAGGAAAGGTCCTTTATTAAAATGATTTTGGGGCTGGGGTTAGCTCAATGGTGGAGCTCTTGTCTAGCATGTGCAAGGCCCTGGGTTTGATCCCCAGAACTGTAAATAATACACATATTCAAATATAAATACATATATATATACACACACAAACATATATATATTTTTCATTTTCTCTTAGTGACCTTGAATTTTTATCCTAACCTCCAAGTTCTTGTTTCAGACTACCTAGAAAATTTCCCCCTCCCCTTGGACTCCCACAATCATTTAGCCTCTCAGTTCAACCCGTTCTTCCTCTCTTGTGCATATATCTCCTCCTTTCTATTCCTACAGGGCACTCATTCAGTCAAGTCATCACCAAGCTTTGTCTAGATTATTGCCTCAATCTCATTCCTATCCTTAAATAAGTAATTCCTGTCTCGGAGTTACTTCTTAAAACTCATCCCACTCATCTTCTACTGAGTGAAGCATTTCTTTCTTGATGCCACCACTGAACCCTGTGTTAGCCCATTCTGTAGTTCTGCCACAGATGTAATTCTCATTGAGAGCTCATATCTTTTCTCTCCTATTCAACTGAGAACTATCTTCACTCTTCTATGAGGTTAATTCTGTTTACTAGATGATGGTAAAGAATTCTCAACCAAATTCAGTCTTGTCTCTCATCTCATTTGGATGAATTCCAGATTATAAAATTATTCCATCTATAATAGCTCTAGGGATGAAAGATTCCACTAGATGCCAAAGTGCTTGAAAAATGGGATTATATTCTTATTTCTGTATTTCTAATCCCTAGAGATGTTGGGCACATTAGATGCTTAATAAATGCTTGGTCAGGTGGAGGCAGGAAGACCTAGAATTCAAGGTCAGCCGTGGCAACATAATGAGACCCTCCTTTCAAAACAAGGAGGGGGGAAATAATGAACAATGAACAAATAGTGAATAAACAAGGAGTCTACTCAGTTCAACAATGAAATATTAACTAGTAAACTAATCATTGTTAATATCCAGCAAACATTTCTCCCTAGGGCGATTATGTGGAAGATCATCTCCTTTAATACAACAATTTACAAGTGGTAGTTTCTCTTTCTCAAAATATCAGAGTTATTTTTCCCTTTTTGAGGGCATTTAAAAAAAAAAACCTAATAGCGCCATCTAGTGAAGAAAATTGGTAAACAGCAATTACGATAGCCTTGTATAAATATAAGAAACACAGTTGTGAAAATTTATTTACAGAACATTAGGGCTGGGGGTATAGTTCAATGGTTGAACAATTGCCTAACATGTGCAAGACCCTGGATTCAAACCCCAGTACCACATACAAAAAACAGAACTACCTCCTTTGCAATTCAAAAGACTTTAACTGTACCTACTCTGTTCTGCAAGCTCTTTCTTGCCAAAATAACTTATTTCTAAATATCTGGACAGAGTTAGGCTGCTGGAAAATATGTGGGTATATAAAATATGTATTATAATTACCTTGTCTTTCACCATTTTAAAAATCAAAGAACCATCAATGTTTGTTAACAGTGTTTAAACATCAAATAGAGCACCATTTTTGTAAATAATGCAAACAATCCTAGCAACTTAATATTTATTATAATAAATATTATTTGAATAATATATATTTATTATAATATATAATATAATTATTTATATAATACATACAAAAATATGGAGTGGTGGGTGGTTTTTAATGATCAAGAAGTGATTTAATTTACCATTTTAGCATAACATATTTTTATAAAATTTAAAAATAAATTTAACAAATAAATATATTTATAGGTATATCTATATTTATATTTATTTATTTCTATACATGTACTTTTGATTTAATAATGGGACATATATAACATTTTCGTGGTACACATGAGGTAGATACACGGAGCATTAAGATTTATGACTAGCTCATTATTATCCAAAGTACATGTATGAAGACACGAATTGGTGTGAATATACTTTGTATACAACCAGAGATATGAAAAATTGTGCTTTATATGTGTAATAAGAATTGTAATGCATTCCACTGTCATAAATAAATAGAAAGTCACTGTAGAGGGTCCCAAAAGTATTCATCTATTGAGAGGCAGAGAAAGACAAGTTGATTCTGAGGTTCTTTATAAATGGGAGTGCTATGGTTTTGAATGTGTCCCTACAGAACTCGTGTGTTGGAGATTTAATCCCCAAATTCATATGTCAATGCTACTGAGAGGTGGGGCTTTCGGGAGGTAATTAGTATTAGTTTCAGTCATGAAGATGAAGACTCCATGATGGCATTAGTGACTTAAAAAAAAAAAAAGAGGAAGAGAGACCTGAGATAGTATGCTTGCTCTGTCCCACCATGTGATATCCTCTGCCATGTTAAGATGTAGCACAAAGGCCCTCACTAGATGCTAATCAGAAGTCCAGGCTCTTGGACTTTTCAGATTTTAGAAGCATGAGCCAAATAAAACTCTATTCTATTAAAAAAAAAAGATTTGTGACTAGCTTTCTGTGGGTTAGATGTAGAACCCACATATTTTAATATTCATTATTTTAAAGGAACAGGGGAATGCAGTGTCAGTACATGGTCTGTTTTTTAATTAGTTGATACCCTAGTTGTACCATTCAATATGGTTGCTTTTAAAATAAGTAACTGTTACTGAAAGCTCAGTCCTTCCTGTAAAGGATGAAGGAAAAGCTCCGTAAACTCAACAAGTCAAAACAACCATTTACCTGTCCGAGATTTTATTAGCAGGACCTTAGTGGTCAGTTGCAGAAGAGAAGGGGGGAGAGAGGGGGAGAGGAGAGAGAGAGGAGAGAGGAGAGAGGAGAGAGGAGAGAGGAGAGAGGAGAGAGGAGAGAGGAGAGAGGAGAGAGGAGAGAAGAGAGAGAGGGGGGGGAGAGGGGAGAGGGAGGAGAGAGAGTAAGAGTAAGAGTAAGAGAGGGGGAGGGGGAGAGTAAGAGAGGAGAGACAGGAAGAGTAAGAGAACAAACACGAACAGGGTATTGATATTTATGGGCTTAACGCAGGATGAGGAGGAGCAAGAGGAGTGGGCTGTTACTTCTTCATTGGCTGAGAGTTCGCGCCACATCAGGGATTGGAGGTGCACCATTCAAAGTTCGTGCCATTCACAGGGATTGGAGGTGACTGTTCGGGCGCCATTCAGTGCGTCATGGACCTGAGCTCGGGCGCCATCTTTCCTGAGCTCCCGGAAGAGAAGCACTCCGGGCGCCATCTTTACCAACACTTCCCCTGACGCCTTTCCAGTAACAGGGATATCATTTTGAGAAAAAGGAAAAAGAAGTTTTATTGCTTTGCTAGCAAAGGAGACACATGGGACTCCAGTCCCAGAGGCTGTGATTCTGCCCATCAAGTGGAGCTGGATCGTTTTAAAGAGGTGGTTCAAAGGTTACATTCTGTTCTCTGCAGGGTTGTAATTCACTTGTTAATTTGGTGCTATTCCCCCCCCCCAAAGTCTGAATTAGTTTGTTCAGTGGTGGGTGTGTGCTCAAGGACAGATAACTTTTTCTAGGATGGGGAAGAAAGATATTCCTGCTTCCCCTAAAATTAAGGAGGGGTTAAGATTAGGGAGGAGAAGGGAGAGAGGAAGAGAAAGAAACAAGCCCTTTTAAAAATAAGTCACAGTGAGCTGGGGCTGTAACTCAGGGGCAGAGCACTTGCCTTGCACAGGTGAGGCATTGGGTTCGATTCTCATCACTACATAAAAATGAACAAAATAAAGACATGCTGTCCATCTACAACTACAAAAATATTAAAATCTCAGTGGCAGAGCTGCAAAGGCTATATTCAAAGCTTAAAGTGGACCACTGTACATTGATATAGCTCTAACACTTCCAGAGGACTATCTTCAGTCTTCTACGAGGTCAATTCTGTTTACTAGATGATGGTAAAGAATTCTCAACCAAATTTAGTCTTGTCTCTCATCTCATTTGGATGAATTCCAAATTATAAAATTATTCCATCTATAATAGCTCTAGGGATGAAAGATTCACCTGAACAAATCACCTTGTTGTTCACTCAAGAAATTACACACACGGAGTCGGAATCTGACCTTGGGCTATTTACCATGGCACTATGCTGATCACTATGGTGATCAACATAATATTAAATAAATAATTAAAATATAATTATAATTAGTAACAAATAATTAAAGTTAATATGGTAGTATGATATGTTTTGAATACAGAATCAAATACAAAAAAAGGCTTCATTCTTACATGCCACAAATAACCATTTAGAAAATGTAATTTCAAGAGAGACACTATGTAAAACAGCCAGACAATCTTTATGTAAAAAAGATGGCAATTCTCCCAAAATTAATCCATGAATTTGATAGAAGTCCAATAAAAATTTCAAGAAGAATTTATACCATACTGGATGAGCTAATCCTACAAGTTATGAGAAAAACAATAACTTTGAAAACAGGTGCCAAAAATGGGAGACCTGTTCTACCAGGCTTAAAAAGTTATTACAAAGTTAAATATCTTGGTATTGGTGCAAAGTGAGATGTATAAACCAAGAAAATGGAACAGAGAGCTTAGAATGTGTCCATATATGAGAATATCTGTAACAGATATGGCATCAGAATTCAGTGGTGAAAGATTAAAGTAATCAACAAAGGCTGTTGGAATTTTGGGTTATCCACAGTGTACTATAACCAAAAAAAGCATATATCTGATCTTTGTCCCTTGTTCTTGGCACACATTTCCTAAAACCCTTGGAATCTCCAGAGTGATAGATTGAGTTAATTATCAACAAACACTGACAGTGATTAAGAGTGAGAACCAAATCATCTGTAGGCTCAGGGAAGAAGCCCAGGCAATGAGCCAAGCTCTTTCTTTGAGGCCTGTCATTTAGGACTTTCTATGTCATGAAACTAGGCTTGAATTAGCCTGTCACTTGCTTTAAGTTCCCAGAACAAATTAGGTGTTTTTTAAAAATTTTTTTTGGTTGTTGTTGTCAATGTACCTTTATTTTATTTATATGCAGTGCTGAGAATCCAACCCAGTGCCTCACACATGCTAGGCAATAGGCAAGTGTTCTACCACTGAGGTACAACCCCAGCCCCAATTTGGGTTTTAACAGGGAGGCCAAGTAGTAGTTCAAGGATATATGGCTGTTGTCCCCTGCTGAGAGCCACAGTGGAGTTGGAATGGCCCCTGGCATTTTGCCAGAAGTAATGGTTGAGAGGCAAGCCATTAAGATGATGCTGGGGGCTGGGGATGTGGCTCAAGCGGTAGCATGCTTTTGAAGCCAGATTTAAAGTTAGGTAGTCAGTGTAGTTAGGTAAATCGGTCTAATACCGAGTGAAATCTAAAATGGAGGCCATGCTGAGAATGATTCCAGGAAACGCAGGACAACTCATGGAATGTCAATGAAGTCCTGAAAAGGCCCTAGGCCAAAGTCCATCCCAAGGAATGTTAATGGAGCCCAGGAAACAGCCCCTACAGATTTGGAGATAGCCATCCCAGAGAAGTGATAATCTTATCCCAAAAGGTGATAATTAAGCCCACCTGTGTCCCACCCCTGGGCCTTCTGACCTACATTCCATAACCAAAACTATAAAAAGGGGAGACAACCGCACTTCCACGGAGTCCACCTCTTGGGTCCCCTTCTTCCTCCGGGAAAAGTCTTTTCTGCTGTCCTTTAATAAACTTCTAATTTCTACTCTGACCTTGCCTCAGCGTGCTTCTTTGGTGTTATTCTTCAACATCGAGGAAGCAAGAACTCTCACTGGTCAACAGCAGTAACACTTTCCTGGCATGGGTTTGATCCTCAGCACCACATACAAACAAAGATGTTGTGTCTGCCGAAAACTAAAAAAATAAATAAATATTAAAATTCTCTCCCCCCCCTTTCTCCCCCCCTTCCCCTTAAAAAAATGATGCTGGATTGATTCAATTGTATATTAGACCTTTACACCAGTAATAGGGCAGCTCTTGCTGCCTCGGGCGCCCCACTATGTGGAGTGCTGTGGGAGTTCGGAAATAAAGTTTGTTCCTGCTTGAGTGGCTCGTGATTTGTGCCCAGTCAGACTGCGGCAGTCCCCAAGATTCAATATCTGTTATTTCTCTTAGAAATAAGGATGGACACATTATCATACAATTTTAGGGAGGGGCTGTTGGGAAAAGTATAAACGGCAGCCGCACCCCAGAGAAAAACCACAACATGGTGCCTAAGGATATCTTCTTCTACCTTCCTCTTTTCTGCAGTGGCACGAAAAGTTCCCACCCTTGTGAACTCTCTCGCCGGCACCAATTTCAAATCTCGCTGGCGGGGAACCTTAGTCCCAATGAGAACTAATTCCTGGGCGTGGGAGCTGATATCTGGAAGAACTTGCCGATAAACGGGTGGCCTGCCATTTATCTAAGCCCTACCATCTCCCCTTAGTTCTATATAAGCACACAGCCTTTTGCAATAAAATTGGAATTCTCCTGGCGAAGTGTCTTTGCGTGGGGAATTCTTTCAGGGGCCATGGCAATATTTCAGTGCAAGAGGAAATTTGGGCTAGCAAGATCCCGGAGGGATATTTTTCCCTCTATGAGGATTCCTATTCTACCTACTTGATGTAGAAGTGAAGTGGTTATGATCTAATTAGTCTTGTTTATAGTTGTTTTCATAACTGTACACTTATGATTCTATCTGCTAACAATTATTCTTGGAAATAAAATAAAAACTAGTGGTATTGGTGCAATGTGAGATGTATAAACCAAGCTTATAATATGTTATAAATATCCTGATGTTCCCAGAATCAAGTTTTGGAAGTGAATGAAATGCTTAAATTGGTCATTTGGACATATGATTTCATAGATCACTATTCATGGCTATTTATTATTATAGGCTACAGGGTTTTTTGTATGCTTATTTGTTTTTGTTTTTGTAAGGGTCTGGCAGAGCGTCGGAGGGAGAGACCACACAAGAGACTGGCTTCATGCAACTGCAGAAGGGGATTTATTAATTCAGCATGCTGAGGTTCCAGGCTCACTCAGGAAGATAGAGCAGCCCAGAGCCCAGAGCAGAGGTCAAGCAGAGCTTAAGTACACTTTTTGGGGAGGGCTGGGGGCTTTGTATACATCAGAACAAATCATCATGAGGCGTGGGAAAATTGAACAACAACTCTGAGACAGGATTAGTACATTCATTGGCGGGAACAGTCTGGGCAGGGGTGATTGGTCACTCCTAAGTGGGGTACACATTTAAACTGATTGGTTTTGGAGCCTGGATGCTTACTTGCTGAGCTACTTGGAGCCCTTAGCTAACAAACAACTAGGGAATCAATGGAAATATTTACTGGGCAGTTCAGGTATTGTCCTAACAACTACAGAGATTACAGGTAGCAGAGGAATTTTAACAATACCTGGTCTATTATTTTTTTTAGCCCAAGCCTTTCAATTTAGAAACTTTACAATGCCCAGTCTTTTACACTTTTAACTCAGACTCTTGCAGCTTAGAATCAGCTTAGAAATTTTACCTTTACATTTTTTGAGGTGGGGTCTGGCTAGGCTGTCTATGCTGGTCTCAAACTCATGAGCCTGACTGGTCTTTCTGCCTCAGTCTCCTGAGCTGGAATAATAAGCACAGGCTGCCAATCTCAGCCCTAGGTCAGTTTTTCTTTAATTTTACTGTTTAAAATTTCATATTTTATTAAGATACATAAAAAAGTGTTATAGAAGTACAAAATAACTTATGATTTAAGAGGTTCATAAGAATTTACATTTTTTATTCTTGAATCCTAGAACTTACAATTCTTTTGTGTATACATTTGAAAACTCTCGGGGCAACTATAATGAACTGATGACTATTGGCTTTTTTTGTTGTTGTAAATGAACAGAATACTTTATTTTTTATTTATTTTTATGTGGTGCTGAGGATCAAACCCACTGTCTCACACATGATAGGCAAGAGCTCTGCCATTGAGCTACTGCCCAGCCCAACCACTGGCTCTTTTGGGGGTGGGGGAGTGTACATACCATGATAAAAAGGGATAAAGGTCTCTGATAATGCCAGAAATAGAATATCTTCCCACCTTCACCAATGGCATAGAGCTAGATTTGATTTAGAAAAATTAATGTGATATTTCTTGCACCTCAGTGTTGTGGAACAAATTCATGTTTTAAATTTTATCATTCATTTAATCTTACAACTCCATGCATTAGGCATTCCCTTTGGCAGAAAGAAAAAACTGGAGCACAAAGAGTTAATGCACATTTAGTGGGCTAGTTCAGAAGGAGTGGCAGGGAATGGAGAATCTCCCAATATTGTGAGGAACAATCTGGATAAGTGATAGAGAAAAGCATCCAATTAACCTAAACACAAAAGGGAATATGTTTACCTATGTTACTGAAAAGTCTAGATACAGACTAGCTCTAGGCAGCAACACTGAGATAGGGCTCAATGACATCATCAGGATTTAGTATTTTTCTGTTTCTTGCTTCTCTGTCTTCTGTGCTGACTTTGTTTTCTCAGACTTTATATGGTGGTGGGAGGGCAGCCAGCAAATTCAGGGCAATGTCTTCCCAGGTTGAAAAGTAGCTGCAAATATCTTTTAGCTAATCATGGAGGCTAGGGGAATGGAAGGTTCCTTTTGCAGGCCTAAGTCACAGGGGAGCCCTTGTGAATGAGTGTAGTATAGTGGTGTAGACCTAGACTGAAGAATGGGATTAATTCTCAGTGTCCTCTTTCTCCGAAGAATAACAGAGAGAAGGATAATAGAAGTTCGAGGACAGACTCAGAACAAAAACAATGCAGAGCTGGGCATGGTGGTACACTCATATAATCCCAGCTATTGATGAGTCTGAGCCAGGAGGATTTCAAGTTCCAGTGAGGCCAGCTTTAGTCACTTAGCAAGACTGTGTCTCAAAAATAAAAATTAAAAAATAAAAAGGACTGGGTATATAGTTCAGTGGTAAAACGCCCCTGGATTCAGTTGCCAATATTAAAAATCAAATCAAGGGGGCTGGGGTTGTGGCTCAGTGGCAGAGCGCTTGCCTCGAACACGTGAGGCACTGGGTTTGACCCTCAGCACCACATAAAAATAAATAAACAAAGTAAAGATATTGTGCCCATGTATAACTAAAAAATTTATTTTTAAAAATCAAACCAAACCAAACCAGTGGTCCACTACATTCTTTTCTCACCATCCTGTTTGTGTATTTTGGTCCAAAACCATAATAACACTCCTTCAGGCTCTCAAACTTACAATAAATGTGAGTGCACATTCTGTGGAGGTCTTGGGAAGCAGGAAAGGATTGTAAAGAGAAATAAAACTTCTCAAATATCCCAACACCTAGGCGAATGGACCATTCAATTACTCAAACTCTCAATTAATACACCTTCTTATCTCCGGGTAACTTTATTTCCATTTTAACTCAACTATGGATTATCTTAGACCTTATTACTTGGAAAAGCTCTGATTTCTAAATAATAGTTTGGCACCCTACTATTTCATCTCAATCTCTAGTTTTTCCAGCACATATGTCAATATGCCAATTATTCAACTTTGTTAGGATCTTTGTTAGGATCTTCCCAATTACTCCCTGACCACCAAGAACCCCTTGTCTTTATTTTCTTCTTGTCTGTGGAGATTGTTGGGAAAAGTATAAACGGCAGCCATACCCCAGAGAAAAAACCCCAACATGATGCCTAAGGACTTCTTCTTCCTACCTTCTTCTCTGCAGTGGCGAGAAAAGTTCCTGCCCTTGTGAACTCTCCCGACGGTGCCAATTTCAAATCTCGCTGGTGGGGAACCTTAGCCCCAATGAGAACTAATTCCTGGGCTCCGGAGCTGATATCTGGAAGAACTTGCCAATAAACGGGTGGCCTGCCATTTATCTAAGCCCCACCATCTCCCCTTTAGTTCTATATAAGCACACAGCTTTTTGCAATAAAATTGGAATTCTCCCGGTGAAGTGTCTTTGCGTCGGGAATTCTTTCAGAGATCTCGTTTTTTTTTTTTTTTTTTTTTTTTAAGAGAGAGACAGAGAGAGAGAGAGAGAGAGAGAGAGAGAGAGAGAGAGAGAGAGAGAGAGAGAGAGAGAGAGAGAAATTTTTAATATTTATTTTTTAGTTTTCGGGGGACACAACATCTTTGTTTGTATGTGGTGCTGAGGATCCAACCCGGACGCATGCCAGGCGAGCGCGCTACCGCTTGAGCCACATCCCCAGCCCCATGTTTTTTGTTTTTTTAAACTGACATCTGATTCCTTTGCTTCGTTCCTGAAGGCAAATCCAAACCTGCCTCTTTCATCCTCTATTATCAAAGCTACCATAAACTCTTAGTCACAACTTATGATCATCTCTATGGCAGGTGGAAATCATTTATTCATCTATATCATTCATCCCATAAATATATTAAGTACCTGCCACCTGTTAGGCATTGTACAGAGAAAACATTCTGTTTCTGGAATTTATATCATGGTCTCCTTAGTCAATCCTCTCTTCCATCCCCCTCAAGACCATTTCAAACCTGTCCTTAAACATTTGCTCCCTAGTTAATGGGCTGAAGCTCCACTTCAAAGAGGAACCAGATGCCATCAGATAGGATTTTTTAAAATCATCAACACTTCAGTGAGGGGCTAGGGTTGTAGCTCAGTGGTAGAGCACTTGCTTAGAATATATAAGACACTGGGTTTGATTCTCAGCACTGCAATTAAATAAATAAATAAGAGTCCATCAACAACTTTAAAAAAAAAAAAAAAACTTCAGTGAGACTTGTATCTCATGCCTTCTTTTATTTTGATAGAGATGTCCCTCTGGGAGGCCTCCTGGTCCCTTGATTCGTCCCAGCAGTTTTAACACTGTGGTAACATTTTTGGCAAGCTTATCTGTCTTCCCCAAGTATCTGTTCTGCGTTGGGTCTCCCAGTCTTGCTGGTACTCAGGGCGTCTTGGGAGCAGGAGGGAGGTAGGGGAGGAAACTCCGCCCCATGCACCCTGGGGGTGGGACTAATGCTGGAGTGGAGCCAATCCAGGGCAGGGCCAGTACTAGGGCGGGGCCAGGGCTAGGGTGCGCCCAGTTTCCGGGGCGGGGCCAATGCCCGGGCGGGGTCTGACGTACGCTTCCTTCAGTCATCTTGATGGCGGTTGCAGCCGTTTTTGCCTGAGGTAACTGAATTCCGTCCCCTGACTTTCCTGGGATCAGAATTGGGAACATACCGGGGCGCACTGGCGCATGCCTTTAATCACAGTGACTTGGGAGGCTGAGGCAGGAAGGTTGCAAGTTCGAGAACAACCTCAAGAATTTAATGAGGCCTTGTCTTAAAATCAAAAGTAAAAATAGGCCGGGCATGCAACTCACTAAAGGCGTCCCATGTTAAATTCCCAGTACAAAAGAATAAGAAGAACTGGGGAGATAACCTCCCAAATAAGGGGTCAGGTCAGCTTTCTGGGTGCCTGAGAGACCTTTCACCCTGTGCTGCCCGAGGAGATTTTCCCACCGCCCTGTCGCGTCTACGCGACCCACAAGCCCAGAGAATGCGCGGAGCCTTGCTCTGGGACTGGGCCCGCTAGGTGGAACCTCTTTCACCTGGAATTCATGGAGATAGTGATAAAAGATAGTAATAATATTGACGGCTGGTTGTCGAATCTCCACTTCTTGGGGCTGCCGGGGCTTGGGTGAGTGGTAGAACCCAAGGCCCAGATTTCCGCTGCTCCAAGCGTATCTATTAGTACCTAGCTAACAGTTATGGTGATACACGTAATGAACAGGAAAGGCACTTTCGACAATGCCAGAGTTGAGGATTTGGTTGGTGGTCCCGTTGCTGTTGCCACCTAGTCTTTGTGAGCAACCCCATTCAGTCCCGAGAGCCTCAGTGTCCTGGAAGTGCCAGGACTGGTCAGAAGGATGATGAATCTTCAAGGTGCATGTTCCCACACACCAGGAAAGGTATGTGGGAACCCAAGTTAAAGACCAGAATCAGGCCTACCCCTGAGGGGCCAATATGAGAGCACCTGCCGTGCCCTGCAGACACCAGGACTACATTTTTTTTTTTTTTTTTGTATCTGGGATTGAACTCAGGGGCACTCAACCCCTGAGCCACATCTCCAGTCCTATTTTGTATTTTATTTAGAGACAGGGTCTCACTAAATTGCTTAGTGCCTCACCAGTGCTGAGACTGGCTTTGAATTCACGATCCCTCCAAAACAGCTGGGATTACAGGCGTTTGCCACCGTGCCAGGACTACATTTTTAAAGGCCATCTTGACACTTCCAGAAGATAAGACTAGGACAGGCTGTGTACTAAGGCAGAAAATCAGAGGCTAATGTCAGGAATTGATACATTCTCTACTTGTCGATAGCATATTATATGTCAGATGGGATTTTAGATGGGAAATGTAGTTATTTTCGTGTTTCCTAGAGGTGAAAGGAAATGATTTTTAAGCTTTAAAATTTGAGATATAATTCATATACCATACAATTCACTGTTTTAAAGTATGTAGTTAAATGAGTTTTATTTGTGCTTATAGAGTTGTACAGCTATCACTCTCTATAGATAGAGTTTTAGGACTTTTTCATCATCTCAAAAAGAAGCTTCATCTCTATTGCCAATCACTCCCTTTTTCTCCTCCCAACCTCACTCCTGAGGCCCAAGCAACTACTGATCAACTTTCTGTCTCTACAGATATGACTAATCTGGAAATTTCATATAAATGAAATACAGCAATTTGTGATCTTTTATGCATAATTTCTTTCAGCATGAAGTTTTTAAGATCCATCCAGGGGCTGGGGATGTGGCTCAAGCGGTAGCACGCTCGCCTTGCGGCCCGGGTTCGATCCTCAGCACCACATACCAACAAAGATGTTGTGTCCGCCGAGAACTAAAAAATAAATATTAAAAATTCTCTCTCTCTCTCTCTCCTCTCTCACTCTCTCTTTAAAAAAAAATCCATCCAACTTGTATATATCAGTACTTCATTTCTTTTTTTTAATTTTTTTTTAATATTTATTTTTTTTAGTTCTTGGCGGACACAACATCTTTCTTTGTATGTGGTGCTGAGGATCGAACCCGGGCCGCATGCATGCCAGGCGAGCACGCTACCGCCTGAGCCACATCCCCAGCCCTCATTTCTTTTTATTGTCAATAATATTCCATCATATATATATAATACAGTATTTTAAATATTCATTTATCAGTTGATGGACATTTGAGTTTCTGCTTTTTAGCTATTATTAATGATACTACTGTGAATATTTGTATATAAGACTTTGTGTAGATAATGTTTTCATCTCTCTTGGGTATATATACCTTACCTACAAACAGAATTGCTGGGTCTTATGGTAACTCTATGTTTAACATTTTAAGGAACTGCCAAGCTCTTTTCTAAAGCAAGCTATACCACTTTATATTTTCATTAGCAGTGTTTGAGGTGTCAAGTTTCTCCACATTCTTATTAGTACTTGTTATTATCTGTCTTTTTGATTATAGCAATCTGACAGTGAACTGTTATCTCATTGTGAGGAAATGTGCAGTTAACAAATTTCCCCCATTATAATAATATGATATAGGAAATCTGTAATAATTTGAAAAAATTACCTTTAATGCTTTGGTATATTTCTTTCCAAACTTTGCTATGTATATCATTACATTGTTTCCACAATCATCTTTTTAAAATGAGGAAAATTCCTAATATTTACTTATAAACTTTAAAAAAAATAACTAGGATATTTTCTGAAGTGGATGGATCATATTAACCACTCTATTTTTCTTTTACATTTAGATAGCTTTTATATTTTGATATTGTGTTATTTGCTTATCTTTTTTTGCCTAATTATTTTGGCTTGTAAATTTTCTTATTCCAAAAAATCATCAAGCTTTTTCTGAATTTATGACTGTATATTAACTCAAGGTTGTATCCTTGAGACTACTGCTCTTTTCTCTTAATACTCTCTTTGAGTGAATTGAATTATCTATTCAAGTGATTTAGTTTTCATTGTTTATTTTCAACTCTGAGGTTCAAACTCATAAATTTAGTTGTTTGTTAAACATTCCCAATCTTGGTTTCCCACAGGTACCCCAAATATAACATTTTCAGTACATAACTCATTATCTTCTTCTGCTACCAAACTGTGTTTCCTCTTTATTTGTAATATCAATAAGTAGCACCCAGTCATCCAAGGAAGAAATCCTGTCTTCCACCACAAAGTTAGTCAGTCACAAGTTTTGCTGATTTTGTTTGCTCTTTCTTGACTCTGTCTCTGCTCTGATTCTTTACTCTGGCTTTTCAGGCCCTTGACGTCTCTTCTTAAGCTGTACAGAAGTCTTCGGACTGATCCATGACCCTTCAGTGTGGTCTCTCCTAAATTCTTCCCCTTAACAACAGCCAGGCAACCTACCTAAAATAAAATGCTCATGAAACTCTCCTTCTTAAAACCTGTAGTGGTTCTCTAGTGCATGGTATATAGAGTTCTCTCTGCAGCTTTTCCTGCTACTCCCTGTTCTGCATTTGTAACTGAAATAATAAATATTTTACCATTTTCCCTGATTCCCCCTGCTATTCAGTGCTTCCATGTATAGTATTTGTTCCTTATGACTTTTCTGTCTGACATCACCTTTTTTCTTCTAGCTAATTACCTATTATCCTTCAAGTCTGAGCTTAATCATCATCTCCTATAGAAAATCTACCTTGTAATCTCAGATTGGGTCAATAGTCCTTGTTTCTACCCCACATAGTTTTGGTTCTAACTTTTAATTTTAAACCTATTTTTTTAAAGGGGAAGGAAATGAATTTTTTTAAAAGAGAGAGGAGAGAGAGAGAGAGAATTTTTAATATTTATTTTTTAGTTCTCGGCGGCGGACACAACATCTTTGTTGGTATGTGGTGCTGAGGATCGAACCCGGGCCGCACGCATGCCAGGCGAGCGCGCTACCGCTTGAGCCACATCCCGAGCCCCAAACCTATTTTTAAATCTACTCCCTGAATATAACATTTCGTATAATTTTAATATCTGTGGTCTTTGCATGTCTTTTTGTTCTGATAATGGTTTTTATTAACTTGCTATTCATGGTAGTTTGATTCCTCAGATATTTACGAGGTCTTTTTTTTGCTGGGGGGGGGTCGGTGGGTACCAGGGATTGAACTAGGGGGCACTCAACCCCTGAGCAACATCCCCAGCCCTATTTTGTATTTTATTAGAGATAGGGTCTCACTGAGTTGCTTAGCGCCTTGCTAAATTGCTGAGGCTGGCTTTGAACTCGCTATCCTCTTGCCTCAGTCTCCAGAGCTGCTGGGATTACAGGCATGCGCCTCCGCACCTGCTTACTATCTCTTATTAATAGCTCATGATTGACAAACTTTAACTTTGGAGATGCTAAGGGACATTAATTGAGATGATTTGCCTTGGTTTCTGCTGGGTGCTGGGAGTCATTACCAATCAAGAACCACTTCACTTAAATTAATGGATTGAGGTTTCTTGGAACATGGGTATGGTGTAAATTCAAGTCCTAGCATGAGAGTCAAGCTGGTTACAAAATGTTGTGGAAGACTATTAAAATGATTAATGTTTTAAAATCCAGTGCCTGCAGAGACACTGATTTGTTTGTTAACTTTGCAAGCATACAGATTTTCTGAGCTTGTCTTTTCAATAAATGTATTGCCACCTGGATTTATGTGAAGGACTCATATTCCAACTTTGCTGAGTTAAATCCAAACTAGCAAAGCTCTAGATTCTCAGAAAAATGGCACAACATTTAAAAGTCCCCTATTGATATTTCTTTCCCAGAGTTTTTGAAAGATTTTTAATTATCTATTGTTCATATCAATCTCAGGCAGCCACAATACCAATAGAGCTTTAAGTTTTTGGTTTTGGCACACTTTCAAGGCACCCCTGAATTCTTTGTTCACTTATTATTTCAGCTTTCAGCTGTAGATGGTGTGTGTGTGTGTGTGTGTGTGTGTGTGTGTGTGTGAGAGAGAGAGAGAGAGAGAGAGAGAGAGAGAGAGAGAGAGAGATCATTTAGTATTTTCTTTACTGTCTGTGAGTTTGAGTTTGGCAATGTATTTTAAAAGTATTTGGGAGTGAGTGCTTTCCTTCATAAAAGCAACAAGAACATTGACAAAAATTGTTAGAATCAAATTTTTTTAGAACTTTGGAAATTATTCAAAGGTTTTTAGCAGTCTGAGAGCATTTATTTAAGAACATGGGCTGAATTTTGGTGATAACCAATGAGTTCTGTAGTGTTCTTTCTTGGCTCATGCCCATCATATTCTCCTCAGCTCTATGGTAACCTTGAAAACCAACATCTTGCAACCATGGTGAAAACTGGCCTACTGGAAGCAATTGGAGGAACAAAAGCAGACTGGAGTTTATTCAAAGCCTCATTTTCAGGAGAAATGTTATTATAAGACCTGACTAGGAGGTTCCTGGAAGACCCCACTCAGAAGACTATTGATCTGACTTGGAGCTCACCTGGCCTTCTGCCTGGGCATAATTACTGGAGACAGTAAATCAGGCAATTGTTAGGGCACACAAAAGTGTAACTGAAATGTTTTAAAGAAAAAATTGTGGAGTGAGATGTCCATAGGGGATTTTGAAAAGCTATGTTATACTGCTAGAAAGATAGAAATAAACATGACCAGAATTTTTCATACTTAGAAAGACCTGAAAAGGGACAAAGTTTTCACCTCTGACAAACCTTGAGGCTCTGCATAAGAAAAAAAATGTTAAGGCAGAGTTATAAACTGCCTGACCAAGTATTGAAGTCATGCTCCAACATGCACATAAAGTCCCTTGGCAAAAACTTAGAGACTTTGGTTTCTAAGGAAATCTATATCCAATTATTAACTGACTGCTATGTTACTCAAGTAAGCTTTAACATCCAGAGCACACAAAAAATATAGAATTTGCAGAATTCAGAAAAGTAATGAAACAAACAGCCATGGGGAAAGAGAAGAGATTAATTTCCAGAATCGTTACATTATATTATTTAAAAGGTCCAATTTTTTTAATGTCCAGTTTTTAACAACAGTAACAATGACAGAAGTGAAAAGAAAAAAGTATGGTCCACATGCCAGAAAGAAGCAGTCAATAGAAAATAACTTTTAGAAAGTCCAGATGTTGTCTGGAAAAATAAGAGACCCAGAATAGGTAAAGCAATCCTTAGCAGGAAGAGTGAAGCAGAGGGCATCACTATACCAGACTTTAAACTAGACTACAGAGCAATATTAACAAAAACAGCATGGTATTGGTACCAAAATAGATTGGTAGACCAATGGTACAGAATAGAGGACAGAAAGACTAACCCACAAAATTACAATTATCTTATATTAGACAAAGGTGCCAAAAACATACATTGGAGAAAAGATAGCCTCTTCAACAAATGGTGCTGGGAAAACTGGAAATCCATATGCAACATAATGAAATTAAACTCCTATCTCCCACCATGCACAAAACTCAACTCAAAGTGGATCAAGGACCTAGGAATTAAACCAGAGACACTGTGTCTAATAGGAGAAAAAGTAGGCCCTAATCTTCATCATGTGGGATTAGGCCCCAACTTCTAATAGTATAAGAATTAAAATCAAATATCAATAAATGGGATGGATTCAAACTAAAAAGTTTCTTCTCAGGAAAAAAAAATCTGTGAGGTGAATAGAGAGCCTTCCTCTGGGGAGCAAATTTTTACCCCTCACACATCAAATAGAGCACTAATCTCTAGGGTATATGAAGAACTCAAAAAGCTAAATACCAAAAAACCAAATAACCCAATCAATAAATGGGCCAAGGGCCTGAACAGACACTTCTCAGAAGATATACAATCAATCAACAAATATATGAAAAAATGTTCATCATGTATAGCAATTAGAGAAATGCAAATCAAAACTATTCTAAGATATCATCTCACTCCAGTCAGAATGGCAGCTATTATGAAGACAACAATAAGTGTTGGCGAGGATGTGGGGAAAAGGTATACTCATACATTGTTGGTGGGACTGCAAATTGGTGCAGCCATATGGAAAGCAGTATGGAGATTTCCTTGGAAAACTAGGAATGGAACCACCATTTGACCCAGCTATCCCTCTCCTCTGTCTATATACCCTAAGGACTTAAAAACAGCATACTAGCTTCCAAATTGGCTGCACTAATTTGCAGTCCCACCAGCAGTGTACAAGTGTACCCTTTTCCCCACATCCTCACCAGCACTTGTTGTTGTTTGACTTCATAATGGCTGCCAATCTTACTGGAGTGAGATGTTATCTTAGGGTGGTTTTGATTTGCATTTCTCTGACTGCTAGAGATGGTGAGCATTTTTTCATGTACTTGTTGATTGATTGTATGTCCTCCTCTGAGAAGTGTCTGTTCAGGTCCTTGGCCCATTTGTTGATTGTGTTATTTGTTTTATTATTGTTTAATTTTTTGAGTTCTTTGTATATTCTGGATATTAAGGCTCTATCTGAAGTGTGAGGAGTAAAGATTTGTTCCCAGGATGAGGCTCCCTATTTACCTCTCTTATTGTTTCTCTTGCTGAGAAAAAACTTTTTAGTTTGAGTAAGTCCCATTTGTTGATACTTGTTTTTAACTCTTGTGCTATGGGTGTCCTATTAAGGAATTTGGAGCCCGACCCCACAATATGTAGATCGGAACCAACTTTTTCTTCTATCAGACGAAGAGTCTCTGATTTGATATCAAGCTCCTTGATCCACTTTGAGTTAACTTTTGTGCATGGCGAGAGGAGGGGATTCAGTTTCATTTTGTTGCATATGGATTTCCAGTTTTCCCAGCACCATTTGTTGAAGATGCTATCCTTCCTCCATTGCATGCTTTTAGCCCCTTTATCAAATATAAGATAGTTGTAGCTTTGTGGATTAGTCTCTGTGTCCTCTATTCTGTACCATTGGTCCACCCACCTGTTTTGATACCAGTACCATGCTGTTTTTGTTACTATTGCTCTGTAGTACAGTTTGAAATCTGGTATCACTATACCTCCTGATTCACACTTCCTGCTTAGAATTGCTTTTGCTATTCTGGGTCTTTCATTTTTCCATATGAATTTCATGATTGCTTTATCTATTTCTACAAGAAATGCCATTGGGATTTTGATTGGCATTGCATTGAACCTATAGAGAACTTTTGGTAATATCGCCATTTTGATGATGTTAGTTCTGCCTATCCATGAACAGGGTATATTTTTCCATCTTCTAAGATCATTTGACCCAGCTATTGCACTTCTCAGACTATTCCCTGAAGACCTTAAAAGAGCGTACTATAGAGATACTGCTACATCGATGTTCATAGCAGCACAATTCACAATAGCTAGACTGTGGAACCAACCTAGATGCCCTTCAATAGATGAATGGATAAAAAAATGTGGCATTTATACACAATGGAGTATTACTCAGCACTAAAAAATGACAAAATGTCTTCTTTGCTATAAGGAGAGCAACTAAGAACAGAGCAGGGAGGAAGAGCATGAGAAAAAGATTAACATTAAACAGGGATGAGAGGTGGGAGGGAAAGGGAGAGAGAAGGGAAATTGCATGGAAATGGAAGGAGACCCTCATTGTTATACAAAATTACATATAAGAGGATGTGAGGGGAAAGGGGGAAAAAAAACAAGGGAGAGAAATGAATTACAGTAGATGGGGTAGAGAGAGAAGAGGGGAGGGGAGGGGAGGGGAGGGGGGATAGTAGAGGATAGAAAAGGTAGAAGAATACAACAGACACTAGTATGGCAATATGTAAAAACATGGATGTGTAACCGATGTGATTCTACAATCTGTATATGGTATAAAAATGGGAGTTCATAACCCACTTGATTCAAATGTATGAAATATCATATGTCAAGAGCTTTGTAATGTTTTGAACAATCAATAAAAAAAAAAACCCAGCATAGTACAGGGACACGGCCACAACAATGTAGCAGCACAATTCACAATAGCTAAACTGGAACCAACCTAGATGCCCTTCAGTAGATGAATGGATTAAAAAATGTGGCATATATACACAATGGAATATTACCCAGCAGGAAAAGAGAATAAAATCATGGTATTTGCAGTAATTGGATGTAGTTGGAGAATATCATGCTAAGCAAAGTAAGCCAATCCTCAAAAAACAAAGGCTGAATGTTTTCTCTGATATAAAGAGTCTGATTCATACTAGGGGTAGGGAGGGGGAGCATGGGAGGAATAGACAAACTCTAGATAGGGCAGAGGGATGAGAGGGGAAGGGAGGGGGCATGGGTGTTAGAAATGACAGTGCATTCTGATGAACATATTATCCAAAGTACCTGTATGAAGACTCGAATTGGTGTGAATATACTTTGTATACAACCAGAGATATGAAAAAAATGTGTTCTTCTATACGTGTAGTATGAATTTTAATGCATTTTGCTGTCATAAATTTAAAAAAAAAACAATAAAAAATAAGAAAGTCCAGATATTGTATTTACTTGACAAAGACATTTAATCAGCTACTTTAGATATGCTCAAAGAACTAAAGGAAACCAGGTCTAAGAGATTAAAGGATGCTATGAGAATGCTGTCTTTCCAAATAAACAGTATTAATAAAGAGAGGATAGAAATTATTAAAAAAGAACCAGATAGAAAGGTGCAGATGAAAAATATAGTAGTTTAAATTAAAAATTCATGGAAGAACCAGCTAACTTAATGATAGGTGATTTGGTCTTATCTAATCTGAGGAATACAGAGAAAAATGAGTGAATAAAAATAAACAATGCCTCAAAGATTTGTGGAACACCGTTAAGACTATCAACATTTATATAATGGGGGTCCTAGAGGAAGAGGAAAGAATATTTGAAGGAATAATGGTAGGAAAAAAAACTTTCAAAATCCAATAAAAAACACTAATCTGTATATTTAAGAAGCTCTGTGTATTCCAAGTAAAGTAAACCCAAAGAGATCTATGTGCAAACACATTATAATCAAACTAAGGACAAAGAATTTTGAAATAAGCAAGAGAAATAACTCATTACACACAAGGGGTCTCCATATTTTTAGCTATTTCTCATAAGAAACAATGGAGAGCAGGAGGCAATGGGATGACATAATCAAAGTGATGGAAAAAAATATTGTCAACCAAGAATTTAAATCTAGGAAAAAAGCTTTCAAAATTGAATGAGAAATTAAGAACTATCCAATAGACAATACATAAAATTTATTGCCAGCAGACATGTTCTATAAGAAATAGAAATGACAAAGCATTAGTAATTCAAATGCATAAGAATGCATAAGAAGAAATAATAAACACTGGGAAAGGTAATTACATAGGTAAATATGCAACATAAGGCATAAAGAAATAATTATAAATATTTTAATGGGTATATGTGTATAAAGATGTAGGTTAAGTGACAATAATAATACAAAGGAGGGGGGAGGGAATGCAGCTCCAGAGAAAAAAGGTTTTATATACAATTATGACTAAAATATAACATGTATTATTATAGTTACATAACTATAATTTGAACTACATAGTTATATATAGTTAAAATGTTAATTATAATATCCTTGACAACCACTAAGAAAATAACTAAAAATTATAATAAAATAAGCATGGGAATTAGAATTTTACACTAGAACATATCTATTTAGTACAAATTCCACATTATTGAATTTGTAATTAGTAATTACTAAATGTAAATGATTAAATGTTTTAATTAAAAGGCAAAAATTGGCAGAATGTTAAAAATGATTTTATTTTATGCTGTCTACAAAGACAAAAATAGGTTGGAAGTAAAAGGAGGGAAAAAGATATACGAGCAGACAATAGCAACTTAGCAGTCCTGGCCTATCACCTGGATCTGAGAGGTTGAATATATTCTAGTTCTCTTCCCCAGTAGAAGCATCTGGAAAATCTAGTGATCATTTTATGAGATTCCTTGTGTCAGAAATGCTCATTGCTACCTTTCTGGTGGTTGAACATTTTTCCCTGGTATTATTAGAGTATTCTGCACAGTCAATTCTGTTAGTCTTCTTGTTGAAAAGCAGCAGATACTTTTAGATAACTTTCTCTTTTTTTTTTTTTTTTGGTGTAGATGGATACAACACAATGCCTTTTTTTTAATGTGGTACTGAGGATTGAACCCGGGTCCCGCCCATGCTAGGCGAGCGCTCTACCGCTGAGCCACAATCTCAGCCCAGATAATTTTCTTTTTGTAAAAGTTTAGTCTTTTTTCTTAAGACTAAGAACTTCTCTGAGCTATGCTTCAAGAACATTTAAACACCCATCTAGAATTTGAAATGTTTTTTACATGGATCCTTAGCCTAAGCCAAGGGCATTTGATTATCTGAATTCTAGCCCTTCTTTCTTTATAGTCTCAAAGAAGAACTTTGTATTAATGTCCATCTGTGCTAATAATTTAACAACTTTTCTTACTGATTGCAGTAAGAAATTGGTTTACAGGAGAAGATTTTACCTAGAAATAAAGAATTACCATTTAACACAGTTGTTTCTAAAAGGTGTTTTCACACATTTCCACTGTAAGAAAGGGGTTCTGTGATCACATAAGTTTCGGAGCCTCAGAATACCCTGGTCCTTCTTAGAAATTCACAGTGCTTATTAGAAGCAAAGAGTCATGTCATCAGTTTCTCAAACTTATTTAAGCATTTGAAGTTAGGAAAATTCTGTGGCTAAGAGCATGGATTCTTGAGTCAGACTGATTCAAATCTCCAGCCTACCTCTTCCAGGAAAATGGGGATAGTAATACAATAGACGTCAATGATTATTGTGAGAACTAATGAATTATTTTATGTAAAATATTGATTTTTTTAGATTTATATTTTAGTTGTAGTTGGACACAATACTTTCATTTTATTTATTTATTTTTATGTGATGCTGAGGATCAAACCCAGGGCCTTGCACATGGTGAGTGCTCTACTACTGAGCCACAACCTTAGCCCCATGTGTAAAACATTTATAATAGCACATAGGTACCATTATTATTTATTCTTATTTCCTGTTAATATTTCCCAAAACTAGTGTCTCCTTATATATGTCAGGAAATGCTGATGTTATGGTTTAGATATGAAGTATCCCCCCAAAACTCATGTGTTAGAAAATGTAAGAATTTTCAGAGGTAAAACAATTGAGTTATGACAGCTTTAACCTAATCAGTGGATTAATTCACTGGTAAGGGATTAACTGGGTGGTAACAATAGGCAGATAGAGTGTGGCTGGAGGAGGCAGATCACTGGGGTATGCCTTTGGGTTTATATATTTTGTCCCTGGAGTTCTTTTTGCTTCCTGATTATCATGCCACCTTCCTTTACCACACCCTGCCTTCATGATGTTCTGCCTCACCTTGGGCCCAGGGCAATGGAGCTGACCTTTTATGGACTGAGATCTCTAAAACTGTGAGTTCCAAATAAACTTTTCCTCCTTTAAGATTGTCCTTGTCAGGTCTTTTAGTCACAGTGGTGAAAAAGCTGACTGAAACAGCTGGCTTAATGATACATTTAATATGACTCGAGAATGCCACAAAAACAGATGCTGGTGTGTTCACTTAAAACATGTCATAGAGAAAACATTTCTTGTGAAATTGATCTATTTATCCTTTGAAGATTTGAAGTTCAGTGACCTGTGATGTCTAGAAATTGAGTTGAAAAAAATTTCAATGCAAAAATTGTTGAAAAGTCAAATGTATGAAAATATTGGGAAAGAGAATCTCTAAATATTTCAGTTTATCACCAGGAAGATCTAATAGAATGTGTAAAGCCTACTTTTAGATTCCTTTGAAATGTGAGATGATTTAGTTAAAAAGCAAATTATGGGATTCAAATGTCTATTTAACCTAAAAATCTCAGCATTCATTTTCTTTCTTATTCTCAGTAATCATAAGACTTCAAAGACAACCTAAATGTAAACAAACAAACAAAAGGACTGGAAACATTTTTTTTGCTCATGATGAACATTAGCATTTTTACAACCTAAATACGTGACTTAGGATGAAATGAAGACTTTCTTATAAAGTCAAAGACAAGCACAATGATAAAAAGTTCAGACTGGTCAAGTCTCACTTAAACAACTTTTTGCAGTGTGACTTTGGGTGAGATACTTAACCTGTCAATGTTTCAATGTTCTCATTTTTTTAAAAAATGGGAAATTATTAATAGTAAATTATCTGAAAGGTTGTTCCAGTGCAAACTGATGACAATTGAGGCTGTATTTGAGAAGCATTAGGATAAGGCATAATACTTAGTAAATATCATTTTACTGTTTATTAAATGAAATGTCACAGATGTTTAATTCTGTGATATTAATTCTTTAATTCTGAAAAATTAATACATTTTTATACATATTTACTCTTCTCTATTTTTGCTTTTTATTTCTTCTAAGATCTCCATAATCCAGATCTTAGATTAATTCTCCGCATCATTGAGTTTTCTTTGGTATGTTCCCTCTCTATATTCTTTTCTACTACTTCCCGGGAGAGTTCTTAATCTGATTTCCCAACTCTGAATTAATTAGCTTTTACATGTATCCCACCTACTGTTTATCTTACAATAATTTATGTATTTCAGTGTTTATACTTTTATACCTAAGATTTCCTCTTGGATTTTTCCTCTAATTATTTTTTATTCTTGTTTTATGATTCAGCATCTTTCCTTATATCCTCTAATTTTTTTTGGTATATTTCTCATGCCCGTTTTTATTCCTTAGTGAGTGTATTCCAGGACTTCTGCTATATATTGTTCAGGGTGTACCTGTCAGTTACCTAATTATGTTGGCTTGTAAGCGCACATAACTTACTGGGTACTTTGTCTGGTGACCTATATTGGGGAATAATTGAAGGTCTACTTGGATAATTTCAGTCTCCAGTTGATGGCACAGGATAATTATTAATAGTGCTTCCTTTTCATTTTCAAAAGTATCCTTGGTTTGTGTGAGGAATTATACTGTCACTCTTGCTGAAAGCTAAGACTTAATCTGTGCCTTTCTCAGTAAGTTTAACATGAAGACAGGTGAAGAGCCGTTCGGGGAGAGTCTCAAAATCAAGGAAACACTGGGAGTAGACAACTCCTTTGGTCAAAGTATATCCCCTTAAGCTCTTGGACAGTGCAGGATTGGAGGTCAGTTTCATGAGGCCATTATGAGCCTTTTGAGAATGCATGGGTAGAGACGTAAAGTCCAGGGATTGCTTTTCAGCCCTTCCCTATTTTCAGGTGGTAGCCCACTGCTACACTAATTCTACCCTAAGTACACCTGGGAATTTACTGAGAAAGGGAGTGATGGTCTTCAACCAAATTAGGAGAAAAATGAGGATAGAACTTGAAAAACATTCCTTCTGCTTACCTCTCAAGATTTCCCCTGATGGCCCTGTTCCTGAGTGTGTTCTTGGCATTAAGGTACAACTGTGACACCTTGGTGTCTCCCAGAGCACATTGTTATTGTTATTTCTTGTCATCCATACTTTCATTCCATCCTGTAGTTTGGAGCAGAAGTTGCAGAATTTCATATACTATTTGTCATCTTGATAGGAATCCACCCTTTCTCAGGGTATCTTGATGGTGCATTACATTGATGAGAATGATTGCGTATTTGAGGGCTGGGGAAATAGCTGAGTTGGTAGAGTGCTTTCCTTGCATGCACAAGGCCCTTGGTTCAATCCCCAGCACTACCACCAAAAAAAATATATGTGTGTGTGTGTGTGTGTGTGTATTTGAAATTTAAACATATGTATCAGTTTATATTGTTGCCACATAGTTATTTTATGACTATATATTTTATAACATATAGTGGAAGGCAGGTTGTCAACAAATCAGCAATACTTGTAAAATGGTGAATATTCAGCATGACAGTTGCAAAGTGTGTTTTGCATGTGTCTTAATTTACAGAAGAGAGGTTTTCCTTGTAAAAAGGCTAACTTACCAGAGCCAGTGATTTGGATGGTCTTGATTGTACCTAATATAGCAAAATAAATTCTAAAAGTTGAATCCCAAATTAGTGAATATTTATGATGTATGGAAAAGCATGATATACAGTACAATCTCAATCACACAAAATGGGATGTTACGTATCTATGTGCAGGACCTAGGAGGACACGTCCAACTAAGCTGCTTGTGACAGGATGAATTTGTTCTTTGCTTTTGTTTTGGTTTTTCCTATAATGCACATATTAACTTTTTTTTAAGTTTTTTAAAATTTTATTTGTTTTAATTACATATTAACTTTTTAAAAATTGATTTCTCCCATATAAAACTCCAAAAGTTTTACAACTTTTTTATTTATTTTTATATGGTACTGAGGATAGAACCCATTGCCGCACATGTGTTAGGCAAGCACTGTACCACTGAGCCACAACCGCAGCCCTTAACTTTTAAAAAATAAAAGCTATTGAAAAAAAAAGAATTCCAAGGTAAAGAAAAAATCATTCTGAACATAAAACCTTTCAATTCACAAAACTTTTTTTTTTTTTGGTGGTGGTACTAGAGATTAAACTCAGTAGTGTTCTACCACTGAGTTACATTCCCAGCCCTTTTTATTTTATATTTTGAGACAAGGACTCACTAAGTTGCTGATCCTAGCCTCCAACTTGCAATCCTCCTCCCTTGTCTTCACAAGAAGTTGAGTTATAGAAATGTACCACTGCACCTGGCTTCACAAAAAAATCCTTTATTTTTATTATTGTTGTTGTTATTTTGCAGTGCTGGGGATTGAACCCAAAGCTTCATGTATGCTAGGCAAGCACTCTACAACTGAGGTATACTCACAGCCCCCACAAAATATTCTAAACATTATTTAGTACCCCCCCCTTGACTACCTGTTGTTTTCCTACAAAGGGTGACAGTAACTAGCCCTTACTATTTCAGTATTCATTTTTCTGGTGTTTTCTTTCTTTTCACTACATCCCCTCATCATCTACTACCTGATGCTCCTCCTCATCTGTACTAAATTGATTTACTAAATTGATTCCAGAGTGGCATCAGTAGTATACAAAATGGGGAAGAGAAGGTGGAGGAGGGATGTGGGGGGAAGTTAGGACTGCTATGCTTCCCTTCTTTTCTTCTTTATCTGTCGGGTGGACATAGTCACACACAAGCACCCACACCAGAGGTTGGCTCAGATATCCCGGTGCTATACTATGAAACTGTTTCTTTGGTTCCATCATAATTCCTTATGATTTTAATTTTTGTGTCCTGAAATCACGAGGGAAAGAGAATCTGATTGCGTTCCAAAGTGTCTGACTGTATTTTTTGTGTATGTTCTTTGGCAGAATTATGAGTGCTTTCACAGACTCCACGGTAGCCTCTGACAACAATGACAAGGGGTGAGTTGACTGAAAGGTATTGGGATCATAAGAAGCAATAATAGTTTATCTTATAGACACTTTAAGATTCTGTAGAAAACTTTTTATTTAGATATAAGTGGAAAAATAACAGATCATAAGAGGAAAACTTCTTATAGTCAGTTACTTAATAAGTAGCAGTCAAGACTCATAACCCACTTGAATCTAATGTATGAAATATGATATGTCAAGAGCTTTGTAATGTTTTGAACAACCAATAAAAAAAGACCTCAAAAAAAAGAATAAATTAAGATATGTATCTATATGAACACACCCATATATTTACTTCTATCAACATGCATGTGTACACACACACAAAAAAAAACATTAAACGATGGCATAGAGATTAAGATTTGTGAGATTGACTCTCAGGAGTATTTATGGCAAACAGTATCTTTTTAAAAAAATTTACAAATTTATAGGCTAAAATGTGATGTTTTGATACACGTGTACATTATGTAATGCTCAAATCAGGGTCATTGGCATATTCATTACCTCAAAACATTATTGTTTCTTCATGGTCAAGCATTCAAAATTCTCTTTTCTAGACATTTTGAAATACATAAAACATTATTTTTTGACTATAGTCACCCTATCATGCAATAGTATACCAGAAATTATTCCTCTTATCTAACTGTAATTTTGTTCCCATTGACCAAACTCTCTTCATCTCCCCATCCCCTTAGCCTCTCTCAGTCTGATAATCATTATACTATTCTCTACATCTTTAAGATCAACTCTTTTAGATTAGCCATACTAATGAAGTAAAATATCTTTTGTCTTTTTGCACCTGGCTTATTTCACTTAACATAATATTCTCTAAGTTCACCCATATTATTGCAAAAGACAGGATTTCACCTTTTTATGTCCAAATAGTATTCTGTTGTGCATATGTACCACATTTTCCCAGATTCATTCATTGGTGTACACTTAGGTTGATTCCATATCTTGGCTATTGTGAATAGTACTGTAATACCATGGGAATGCAAATATCTCTTGGACATACTGATTTCATTTCCTTTGGATATATACCCAGTATTGGAATTGTTGGGTCATATGTTAATTTTATATTTGATGTTTGTAGAAATCTCCATACTGTTTTCCATAATGGTGGTATAATTTATATTCCCCCCAACAGTGTACAAGGATCAACTTTTCTCCACATCTTCACAAGCATTTATTTTCTCTTGCCTATTTGATAATTACCATTCTAACTGTGCTGTGACAATATCTTATTGCTTTTTTATTTAAATTCCCCTGATGATTGGTGATGTTGAAGATATTTTTCATGTACTTCTTTGTGATTTATATATCTTCTTTTGAGAAATATCTATTCATGTCTTTTGCCCAGTTTTTAATTGGATAATTTTGGGTGGTTTTGCTCTTGAGTTCTTTTATATATTCAGGATTTTAATCCCTTATCAGATATGTAGTTTGCAAATATCTTCTTCTACTGTTTAAAGTTGTCTCTTGGCTATTATTATTTGTTTCCTTAACTGTGCAGAAGCTTTTTAATTTAATCTGCCTAATTTTGCTTTTTTTACCTGTGCTTTGGGAGTCTTATCAAAGAGACCCTTACTTTAAAAAAAATCCTCAAAGAAAAGAATGGAGCTAACAGCACTGGAAGTGTTCTTCACCCTAGAGACATCTCATACCATGTGAAGCTGATGCCACAAATTCAAACCCACATTGGATGGAGCCTCAGCCTCAAACAGGCAGTTTGTTGACTGTAGTTGTTTGCTAGCTATCTGTTGCTATAACAAAACACTTGAAACAATCAACTTAAAAGAGCAGAGGTTTATTTCAACTCATAGTTTTGAAGATTTTAGTCTATAGTTGGTTGGTTCTAATGCTTTTGGGTTTGTGCTAAGACCACACATCATGGTAGAGGGTGTATGCTAGAGCAAGATAAAGAAGCAAAGAGAGAGGAAGATACTGGATTACTACAATCACTTTCAAAAACATGCGTTCAGGGTGCCCCATCTCTAAGCACAGCTGCCTCCATCTCAGGACACTGCTGCTGCTACCATCATCACCATCTTGAGATGAAGCTGCCTTCATCTTGGGACATTCACCAGGGCCTGGAGGCCCAGTGTTGGGGTGCCTGTAGGTTTATTGCCACTGCTGCCATCTTAGTACATGGCTGCCTCTGTCTAGGGACACTGACCAGAGCTTGGAGGTCCATTGTCAAGGTGCCTACAGGTTTGGTTACACCTGGGGTCTTCCTTTTGGATGTCCTTATAGCCACCATCTTGCTACAGAGGTGGGAGAAAGCCAGGGCAAAAGCCAGGCTCTCCCCAGCTCCATTAGTCCTGAAGTGAGTGGGAACACAGGACTAGCAGCAGCGGGTTGGAAGGTTGGATGAGGGCATCTTGCTCTCAGTTTGCACATCCAGCCAGTCCAGCATTCACCAGCTTCCTGAAACCACTTAGGCCAGCACTCACTGGGCCCTGGCACCAGCCTGGCCCCCAACACCCTCACCAGTCCAGCATCCACTAATCCCCTTGTCTCAACAGGTCCAGCATCCATCCAGCACCCAACAGGGCCCTCTGGCTTGCGAATCTACAGACTCCCAACCCTCCCTAGCCACCAACCTGGCCCAGCACTTACAGCTACATGGCATACCTGCACTTTAAGTGCTTAGTCCTGATATGCCCCATACAGAATGGCTACATCTGTGTGATAGGTGCACAGGTCCCAGTGCTCTGCCCCCAGGACTGCCTGGGATAGAAGTGCTTGACATCTTAATAGGAGCTGTGTTTAGTTTAATGCTGTATTTTTTTCCATTGGGTGCTCTTAATGTTGATCTCCCCCTTTAGCACAATGTACTGGAGACCTTCAGGAACACTATAAGTCTATAGGGTAGAAACTATTCTACTGCAGACCCACACTGCTAGATGTGAAGACACATGAACAATATGAAAAAACAAGGGAATAAAGTGCCCCAAACAAACCAGGATGCTCCAATAATAGAATCCATTGACAACACAGTAGAAAAATATCAGAGAAGGAGTTCAGTATGTATATAATTCAACTGATCTTTGACATAAAGGATGATGTAAGGAGTTAAATCAGAGATAAATTTCAGGAGTTGAAAGATGACTTCAATAAAGAGATAGATATTATGAAAAAAATCAAGCAGAAATTCTTGAAATGAAGGAATCAATAAAAAAATTAAAAATTCAATGGAAAGTATCATCAACAGACTAGACCACTTGGCAGACAGAACCTCGGGCAATGAAGAAAAAAATATATAATCTTGAAAATAAAGTTGACAACACAGAAAGATGGTAAGAAACCATAAACAGAATGTTCAAAAATTATGGCATAGCATGAAAAGACCAAATTTAAGAGTTTTAAGGGTTATCAGGGTAGATACAAACCAAAGGAATGCACAATCTTTTCAATGAAATAATATCAGAAAATTTCCCAAACCTGAAGAATGAAATGGAAAACCAACTGCAAGAGGCTTATAGGACCCCAAATACACAAAATTACAAAAGATACACACCAAATCACATTATAATGAAAATGCCTAGCATATATGATAAAATTTTAAAGGCTGCAAAAGAAAAGTATTAGATTACATATAGGGGGAAACCAATTGGATCTCAGCTGATTTTTCAACCCAGATCCTTAAAGCTAGGAGGTTCTGGAACAGCATATACCAAGCTCTGAAAGAAAATGGATGCTGGGCTGGGGTTGTTGCTTAGTGGGTGGTAGAGTGCTTGTCTAGAATGTGTGAGGCACTGGGTTCAATTCTCAGTACTTCATATAAATAAAGGTCCATTGACAACTAAATTTTTTTTGTTTAAGAAAGAATTTTTTAAATATTTATTTTATTTTTTTTTAGTTTTTGGTGGGCACAACATCTTTATTTTATTATTTTTTTAATGTGCTGAGAATCGAACCCAGCACCACACGCTTGCCAGGCGAGCATGCTACTGCTTCAGCCACATCCCCAGCCCTAAATTTTTTTTAAAAAAAGAAAGAATGGATTCCAACCAAGAATTTTATATTCAGCAAAATTAAGCTTCAGGTTTGAAGATGAAATTAAAACCTTCCATGATTATAAAAAAAATTCAAAAGAATTCACAACTGGAAAGCTTGCACTACAGAACATTCTCAACAAAATATTCCATGAGGAGGAAATGGAAAAAAAGTGAAAACCATAAAAGGGAGGAACTACACTTAAGGAAAAGATAATCAAAGGAAAAACCAAGTCAAATTAAAAATGAGGGGCTGGGGATGTGACTCAAGCGGTAGCGCGCTCGCCTGGCATGCGTGCTGCCCGAGGTTCGATCCTCAGCACCACAAAAAAAAAAAAAAAACAAAGATGTTGTGTCTGCCAAAAACTAAAAAATAAATATTAAAAAATTATCTCCCTCTCTCTCTCTCTCTCTCAAAAAAGAAAATATTGTCTTAAAAAAATTAAAAATGAGAAATAAGCCAAAATAAATGGGAATATAAATCATATCTCAATAATAACCCTAAATGGTGAAATTGATGGTAGAAGTAAAAAATAATAATAATAATAATAATAACCCTAAATGTTAATGGCCTAAACTCATCAATTGAAAGACAAAGATTGGCAGATTAGATAAAAAAAATAAGAACCAACATTATGCTGTCTCCAAGAGATACACCTCATAGGCAAAGACACTGAAAGTGAAAATATGGGAAAAACATATCACTCACATGGGACTGTGTAAATAAGCAGGGTTTCCAGCCTCATATCAGATTAAGTGGATTTCAAGCCAAAGTTAGTCAGAAGGGACAAAGAAGGACATTTCATACTGCTTAACAGAATAATACATCAGTAAGACATAACAATTGTAAATATTTTTGCTCCACATAATGAATTATCTACATACATCAAGCAAACCCTTCTCAATTTCAAGAATCAAATAAACCACAACACAATAATACTGGGTGACTTTAACACACTTTTTTCACTACTGGATAGATCTATAAAACAAAAACTAAACAAAGAAACTATAGAACTAGATAATACAATCAATAATTAGACTTAATGGGCATATATAGAGTGTTTCATCCATCAACAAGTGAATACACTTTCTTCTCAGCAGCACATGAATCCTTCTCTAAAATAGACCATATCTTAGGCCACAAAGTAACTCTTAGCAAATACAAAAAACATAGAAATAATACTATATATTCTATAAGATCATAAAATGAAATTAGAAATCAATAATAAAAAATAGAAGCTTAACACCTGGAAGCTAAATAATACTCTATTGAATGATGAACAGATAGCAGAAGAAATCAGGGAGGAAATAAAAAAATACTTAGTGGTAAATGAGACCACCTATATAACATATCAAAATCTCTGAGACACTATGAAGGCAGGGCTAAGAGGAAAGTTCATTGCATTGAGCTCATTCATTAAAAGAATAGAAAGTCAATGAATAAATGACCTAACATTACATCTCAAAGCCCTAGAAAAAGAACAAATTAACACTGAAAATAGTAGAAGACAAAAAACAATTAAAATCAGAGCTGAAGTCAATGAAATTGAAACAAAAGACACAATTCAAAAAATTGACAAAACAAATAGCTGGTTCTTTGAAAAATAAATAAAATTGACAAACTCTTAGCCACCCAAAGAAGAGGGAGAAAACTCAAATTACCAAAATTTGTGATGAAAAAAGAAAAAAGCATGAATAAAGTATTAAAATACAGAAGACAATTAGAAACTATTTTGAAAATTTATACTCCAGTAAAATAGAAAAACCTCAAAGACACCAACAAATTTCTAGAGGCTTATGATCTATCCAAACTGAATCAGGAGGACATACACAATTTTAACAGATTAATTTCAAGCAATGAAATAGAAGACATCATCAAAAGCCTACCAAGAAAGAAAATCTCAGTACCAGATGGATTCTAAGTTCTACAAGACATTCAAAGACGAATTAACACCAATACTTCTCAAATTATTCCATGAAATAGAAAAGGAGAGAACCCTTCCAAACTCATTTTATGAGACTAGTATTACCCTCATACCAAAATAAGACAAAGACACATCAAGGAAAGAAGACTTCAGACCAATATCCCTGATGAACATAGATGCAGAAATTCTCAATTAAATTCTGGCAAATCACATTCAAAAGCATTTTCAGAGGATAGTGCCTCACGATTCAAGTGGGGTTCATCACACAGATGCAAGGTTGATTCAACATAATTCATCAGGTAATTTATCACGTCAATAAATTTAAAGACAAGAATCATATGATCATCTCAATGGATGCAGAAAAAGCATTTGATAAAATTCGACACCCCTTTATGTTCAAGACTAGAAAAACTAGGATAGTAGAAACATATCTCAATGTTATAAAACCCATCTATGCTAAGACCAAGGCCAATGTCATTCTAAATGGAGAAAAATTGAAAGCATTCCCTCTAAAAACTGGAACAAGACAGGGATGCCCTCTTTTACCACCTCTGCTCAACATAGTCCTTGACACTTTAACTAGAGCAATTAGAAGAAAGAAGTTAAAGGGATACAAATAGGAAAAGAAGAACTCAAACTATTCCTATTTGCTGAGGACATGATTCTGTAATTTAGAACATCCAAAAAAATTCCACCAGAAAACTTTTAGGACTAGTAAATGATTTCAGCAAAGTAGCAGGATATAAAATTAACACCCATAGATCAAATGCATTTCTATACATCAGTGATGAATCCACCAAAAGAGAAATTAGGAAAACTATTCCATTCACAATAGCCTCAAAAAACAAAAAACAACAACAACAACAATAAAAAGAAACTTGGAAATCTAACAAAAAAGGTTAAAGATCACAATGAAATGTAGAGAACATTAAAGAAAGAAATTGAAGAAGACTTTAGAAGATGAAAAGACCTCCCATGTTCTTGGATAGGCAGAATTAATATTGTTAAAATAGCCACACTACCAAAAGCATTATACAGATTTAATGCAATTCCTATTTAAATCCCAAAGACATTCTTCACAGAACTAGAAAAAGTAATCATGAAATTCATTTGGAAAAATAAGAGAATCTGAATAGCCAAAGCAATCCTTAGCAAGAAGAGTGAAGCAGGAGGCATCACAAACCAGATCTTAAACTATATTACAGAGCAATGGTAAAAAAAAAATGGCATGGTATTGGTACTAAAATAGACACATAGACCAATGTCACAGAAAATAAGACACAGAGACAAACCCACATAAATACTGTTACCTCATACAAGATAAAGATCATAAAAAACATATATTGGAGAAAGAATAGCCTCTTCAACAAATGATGCTAGGAAACTGGAAGTCCATATGCCGCAAAATGAAATTAAACATCTATGAACAAAACTCAAAGTGAATCAAATATTTAGGTACTGGAATAGAGACCCTGGGCCTAATAGAAGAAGTAGGCCCAAATCTTCATCATGTTGGCTTAGGACCTGAGTTCCTTAACAAGACTCCTAAAGTGCAAGAAGTAAAATCAAGAATCAATAAATGGGATGGTTTCAAAATGAAAATCTTCTTCTCAGCAAAAGAATTAATAACTTGAAGAGAGAGCCTATAGAATGGGAGAAACTTTTTACAACACTTACCTCACATAGAGCATTAATATCCAGAATATATAAAGTATTCAAACAACACCAAAAAAAATCGAATAACACAATAAGTGGGCTGAGGAACTGAACAGACACTTCACAGAAGAAGAAATACAATCAATCAACAAATATATGAAAAAAAGTTCAACATCTCTAGCAATTAGACAAAACTACTCTAAGATTTCATGTCACTCCAGTCAGATGGCAATTATCAAGAATACAAGTAACAATAATGTTGTCAAGGTTCACTCATTCATTGGTAGGACTGCAAATAGGTGCAACCACTGTGGAAAGCAGTATGGAGATTTGTAAGAAAACTTAGAATGGAACCACCATTTAACCCAGTTATCCCTCTCCTTTTTTTTTATACCCAAAGGACTTAAAATCAGCATACTACAGTGACACAGCCACATCAATGTTTATAGCAGCTCAATTCACAATAGCCAAATTATGGAACCAACCTAGGTACCCTTCAACAGATGAATGGATTAAAAAAGTATGGTATACATATATAATGGAATATTACTCAGCCTTAAAGAAGAATGAAATTGTGGCATTTGCCAGTGAATGAATGAAGCTGGAGAATATCATGCTAAGCGAAATGAGCTAATCCCACAAAACCAAAGTCCAGATGTTTTTTCTAGTATGTGGAAGCTAATTCACAATTAAGGGAAGGCTATGGAAAAATAGAGGTACTTTAGATTAGGAGGATGGGGGTATATGGTTAGGAACAGTAGTACAATGAATTGGACATACCCTGTGTATGTAACTGATGTGATTCAATATCATGTACAACCAGAAGAATAAGAAGTTATACTTCATTTATATATGATGTATCAAATGCATTCTACTGTCATGTGTAACTAATAAAAACAAATTTTTAAAATCTAAAAAATACATAACTTAGTGATCTTAAATCTCCCACTAGACCATACCTCTTAAATTTTTCATCACCTTCCAATAGAACCAACTTGAAGACCAAACTGTTAACATATGGGTCTTTGGAGGACATTCCAGATCCAAACTATGGTGTCCTATGTGAGACCAGAGAATATATTTGTGATAGTGAAAATAAGAAGTCATTGGACAGACCTGAGAATCAGGAAGAGAGATTAAGTAAAAGGAATTTATAAATAGGGATGATTGAATTAGAAACAAATTAAATCTCAAATGCCTTCACATTGTGGTTAGGTTCAAGAGCAAAGAAATAATCTGTTTCAGTGACTCAGGAGTCTGAGGCAGGAGGATCAAGAGTTTGAGGCCAGCCTCAGAAAATTTTCAGGTCTCAAAATAAAAAAATAAAATAGGGTTGGGAAGTAGGAATGTACCTCAGTGATAAAGAACCTCTGGTTTCAATCCCCAGTATGAAAATGACGAAGAAGGAGAAGGAAAAGAAGATGATGACACCAAAGAAGAACTAATCTGAAATCTTTAATGATTTAAAATTTTTAATATCTAAGGTATTCATTACAAACATATAAAGTTTCTGTGGAGAAGAGATATACAACTTCCCAAATAACTACTTACGTCAATGTGGATCAAGGGTAAATCAGATTGTAAGTTGTAAAGATATTATAGCTAATTTTAACTCCAAATGAAGTCTAGATAGTCAGGTGGTATCTGATCATATTTCTTTTCAATTATGTAGCACTTCCCTGTATGAATTCATATCAGTACCTTGTGACCTTCCAGTGAAATGTACACATACACACAACATATATAATCAAAGATAAATACACAGTCATAGAAAGATAGAAATGTACACTATTTACATATGTATAATCACACACGCATGTATTGCATGGATCCACATAAACATATAGAAAAAGGTAGAGATTGAGATTTGGCAAGTTCATAGTCCAGAGCATCCATGGCAACACAGAATATTTTTGACAGTGTCCCTAAATCTTGTCAGTGTAACATCTGTAGGTAATTTTCTATCTTTGCTAGATTGTATTAGATAAAAGAGAAATAGGTTATACTGGAGGATTCTTCCTATTAATGTGTAACACCTCATTAGTAGCAGGAAAACACTTATAAAATTAATATTTCCTGTGTATGAGATTCACTAGATTGGGTGAAGGGAGGAGACAATCATATTTGGAGCAAGAAGGAGCTAATAGTGGACTCATTAGCAGAAAGGGTGGAGCTAAGTGCCCTGGAATTGCTCCTGATCCTCCAGAGCTCTGTCACTTTGGGACAGATGTCCTAAACTCACACACACCAGAGTATCTGCTCCTTGCCTGCAGTTTCTTATCTCTGGGTGAGAGCAGAGGTGGCATCTATGGTGGTGAAAATAAGGAATGGTTGGTGGGATCTGTACTAAATGGCATTCACACTAAGAAGCTTCAGTTGAATTGGAAATCAAATACAAAGTGCTGTCCTTTTCTTCAACTGAGAGTAACTGAACAGAAATCTTTAATAGGTAAACTTTTTCACAGGCCAACATACCACCTGAAAAAAATAAAGATTCCTTTCTCTGAAGAACAGGTATCCAGGATTCCAAATAAATGGATTAGATGTTAGTGAAGGGTGAAACACTTTAGAAGATATACAGAAATTATACCTAATTTGAATGTAAAAATTAAAATTAGTAAGTCATAAAGTATCTAGCTATATTTACTTTTAAATTGTTTGGCACTTCTCATAAGAATTAAAATCAGTACCCTGTAATGAACCTAAGGGCAAAAATATACAGGATTCAATGAATATTTATAGAACAGTTGGAAAGGAGTTATAGGTATCATTATGTATGTTCATGGGAAGATATAGCTCACTGTTAGTGTATTTGCCTACCATGTGTAGGGCCCAGGGTTTCTTCCTTAGCACCATGAATTAGAAATCATACATAAACATACATACACACACACACACTCACTCACAGAGACAACTGACCTGACACACAGATGGAAATGAAGTTAATAATCTGGAGCATATATGGCAATACAAAGTGTCATTGATACTATTTCAAATTGGTCTCTCTCTAGCATATGTAGGTACTTTGAATCATTGGGATCAATAGGTATGACATAGGTACCTATCATGGAGAAATGCCTCTACTTCCTGGTGTGTTTAGCAGTGATAGTAACCATCAGTGGACCCCTTAGGACATTTTCAAAGTACTTCTCTGCATGAGACTGCATGGGTTCTTTTTTTTTTTTTTTTTTTTTTTTTTATTGTTGGTCGTTCAAAACATTACACAGTTCTTAATACATCATCTTTCACAGTTTGATTCAAGTGGGTTATGAACTCCCAACTTTACCCCGTATACAGATTGCTGTTTCACATCAGTTACCCTTCCATTGAGCATGGGTTCTTGAAGGGAAAAGAGAATCTTCTTTTGAACAAAGAGGAGGTAGCAGTGAACCAGAAACAGCACAAAAGGACCTAAAACTGTGTCTAGGACCCTGAAATATGTTTCTTACCCCTTGGAGATGTATCACCTGGAATGTAGGTGCCCAAATCCAAAACAATATTAATTGAATGGTGCTTCATTTCAGGCCTGTAATTGAGAGAAGGAATAGACAACCATGATGGATAAAAGTAAAGTGGAAATAAGTGATTTAGGAATCAGAATTTTAGATGGGATTAGAGGGATGAGTGTCTACACATTGAAATTGAATTTAAAAAAATTACATCACAAAATTCAGATTCAGTAGTGAACTAGTGCTACTTAAATATTCAATCATTACATTTTTTTAAAAAAAATTTTATTTTTTAGCTGTAGTTGGACACAATATATCTTTATTTATTTATTTATTTTTATGTGGTGCTGAGGATCAAACCCAGGGCCTCACACATGCTAGGCAAGTGCTGTACCGTTGAGCCACAATCCCAGCCTTCAGTCATTACATTTTTAAAAAATATTTATATTTTAGGTTTTTTTTTGGTGGACACAATATCTTTATTTTTTATTTTTATGTGGTGTTGAGGATTGAACCCAGCGCCCCATGCAGGCCGGGTGAGAGTGCTACCGCTTGAGCCACACCCCCAGCCCTCATTACATTTTTGATAGGACAAAAATAGTGTTGTAGCCATACATATGGTCATTTCTAGGGAGGATGGTATGTTTGATTCTGGATATTTATATGTGATATATTTTAGTTCTTAAAGTGAAGAATAATGATAACTGATTGGAACTAAAATAGTAAGTCTAGGAAGTCAGGTGGTGTCTTACTATGTACATTTTTAATCCCATAGGCCTACAGCATCTGACATAAATTCGGCAAGTGGACTCACCATTCCATCGTAAGTTATAAATTAACTAACACATGTATGTGTGTATACACACTCACACATATATCCATGAACACACACATATATACACACATAACATCTATGGAAGATTAGTTGTTGATGTTCATGGTCAACAGCATCAATGGGAATGCAGGTTTAATTTCATCTCTTTATGATGTCTTCTCAGAGTAAGTGTCTGTATATAATATACTATGAGTTTTCATTAAAGGTGACAGGAACAGGAATAAGTCACAGAGGAAGATTTTTTGTTGTTAGTGTTTGTCCCCTTTAGCTACTGCATATTAACATTCTGCTAGAGTGGACTAAGGGAGGGGAGAAACCTATCTGGAATAAGGAAGCAGTAGCAGTCAAGCTGTCAGAAAAGAACATATCTAAACAGAGCTCTGCCACCACGAGAGACTGGTACCTCAAACCCAAATCTTCCATCACTTTATTTTGTTTTCTTCCATTACTTTAGATGGAGTCCCTGCCTCAGGTCTGTTGCTGCTTGACACTGAGTGAGGATAGAGAAGACAGCTGTGATGGTGACAATAGGGAGTCAATGGAGAAACCTAAGAATCAGCATTTTAGATGGGGGTTTTGTTTCTAGAAGCCATAGTTAATTTTGAGATAAATTACTCCCAAATGCTTTCCCATTGTGGTTAGGTTCAACAGTAAAGAAATAATCTGTCCCAACAACAGAAGAAGTTGAGGCAGGAGGATCTTGAGTTTGAGGCCAGACTTAGAAACTTTGAAGGACCCTGTCTCAAAGTCAAAATAAAAAAGAGATAGGGATATGGAGAGATACCCCCAAACAACTTCTGGATTCAATCTCCAGTACCAAACCAAAGAAATAGGAGAAAGTGAAGGAGGAAAAGAGATGAAGAAGACAGTACTTTAAATTGTTTGACACTTCCTAATACCAATTCAAATGAGCACCTTATAATAAACCTTCTGGCAAAATGTGAGTCATATGCAGCATCCATATGAATTAGTAGAAGTGTAGTTTTATCAATATGTACTCTTCATGGGCGTACATATATAAACACAGGGCTTAGCCAATGGAAGAGAATTTGCCTACCATGCACAAAGTCCTGTGTCCTTCCCCATCAACACAAACTAGAAATCATGTAAATACACACACACACACACACACACATACTCACAGGGAATGGAAATGAAAATTGAGATTTGGAAGTTTTTTTTATCAGGAGCATGTATGGCAATAAAAAGTGTCATTGATACTGTTTCAAAATGGTCTCTCCATAGCATATGTAGGCACTTTGAATCATTGGGATTAATAGGGATGACAGAGATACCTGTCATGGAGAAATGCCTCTGCCTCCTGATTTCTTTAACAGCCTAAGTAACCATCAGCAAAATCCCTCAGGACATTTTCAAAATACCTCTGCATGAGAATTTATTAGACCAAGTGAATGGAGAAGAGAATCTTCTTTGGAGCAAAGAGGAAGTAGCAGTGAATGGGAAAGAGCACAAAATAACTTAGATAATTGACCCTGAAATGTCTCTTACCCCTCAGAGTTGTGTCACCCTGGGATATAGGTACCCAACCCCCAAACAATATTTTTAAAACATTTTTTAAGTTGTTAATGGACCCTTATTTTGTTTGTTTATAAGTGGTGTTGAGAATCGAACCAGTGCCTCACACATGCTAGTCAAGTGCTCTACGACTAGCTACAACCCCAACTCCCCCAAACAATATTAATTGGTTGGTGTCCCATATCAGGCCTGTAGCTACTAGACCCTAACTGAGGGGCAGGAAAGACAACCAAGATGGGTGACAGTAAGGAGAAAATGGAGGGATTTAGGAATCAGGAATTTAGATGGGATTAGAGGGCTGAGTGTCTACACATTGAAATTGAATTTAAAATAAATTACACCACAGAATCATCATATGTTGACTCAGGTTCAGTAGTGAACAAGGGCTATTTAAATCTTGAGTCATTACGTATTCAATAGGATGAATATAGTGTTGTAGTCATACATAGTGTCATTTTCAGGGAAGATATTATATTTTATGTTGGAGACAGATTTACATGTGAAGTGTTTTGGTGTCAGTCAGATTTTATGGTTAAGAGTAATGACAAATAATTTAAACTAAAATAGTAAGTGAAGAAAGTCATATTGTGTCTTTCTATGTATCTTTCCAATACCATAGACCTACAGCATCTAAATGGCCCTTTAGACTCACCATTCCATCGTAAGTTACAAATGAATTAACACAATGCAGGTTTATTTTCATCTCATATATTTTCAGAGCAAGCTTCTGTATATAATAAACTTTAACTTTTGGATAAAGGTGACAGGAAAAGGAATAAGTCACGGAGGGAGGATTTTTGCTTATTGTGTTTGTTCCCTTTAGCTCCTGCATATTGACACTCTGTAGAGTGGGCTAAGAGAGGAGAAAAACCTATCTGAAACAAGGAGGTGGTAGTTGTCAAGATGTTGGAAAATAACAGAGCTAAAAGCACTGGAAGTGTTCTTCACCTTCCAGTGCTCTGCCACCATGAGAGGCTGGTACCCCAAACCCAAATCTTTTGTCACATTGGATGAAGCCTCTGCCTCAGGTCCATTTCTGCTTGACACTGAATAAAGAGAAGATAGCTATGATGGTGAAAATAGAGAGTCAATGGTGAGATCTAAGATTCAGCATTTAGCTGGTGTTTTGTTTCTAGAAACTGTAGTTAAATTTGAGATAAATTACTCCCCAAATGCTTTCACATTGTGGTTAGGTTCAATAGTAAAGAAATAATCTGTCATGGGCTGGGGATGTGGTTTAAGCAGTAGCGTGCTCGCCTGGCATGCACAGGGCGCTGGGTTTGATCCTCAACACCACATAAAAATAATAAAAAAATAAATAAAGATATTGTGTCCACCTTAAAAAAACTAAAAAATAAATATTTTTTTAAAAAAGAAATAATCTGTCATAATGACACAAGTGGCTAAGGGAGGAGGATCGTGAGTTTGAGGCCAGACTCAGAAATTTGCTGAACCTTATCTCAAAATACAAAATAAAAAAGGGCTAGGGATGTGGGGATGTACCTCAATGGTAAAGAGCCTGAGTTCAATCCTCAGTACCAAAACAGAAAGAGGAGGAGGGTGCAGAGGAAGGGGAGAGGGAGGGAAAAGGAAGGAGGAGGAGAAAAAGAAGAACTGATTCCTTAACATTTTCAAAGTCTATATAGTCATTTCAAATATACAAAGTTTCTGTAGAAAAGAAATAAAAACATTGCAAATAACTGCTTCAGATATATATTAAGAGTAAATCAGATTGTGAGTTGTAAAGAAATTATAGCTAATTTTAACCCCAAAGTGAAGTCTAGGAAGTCATATGGTGTCTGATTATATGTATTCTAAAAACTTTTGCACTTCCCAGTATGAATGCATATCAGCACCTTGAGAACTGCCAGTGAATTATATGCATATATACATACATATATAATCAAAGATATATACACAATCATAGAGAGATAGAAATATACACTACTTACATATACATATTCACAGATGCATGTATTGGCAATGGAACCACATATGCATATAGAAAAAGGAAGAGATTGAGATTTGGAAAGTTCATAGTATCCATGGCAAAACAGAGCATTTATGACGGTATCCCTAAATATTGTCACTGTAATGTCTATACATCATTTTACATTTTTGTTACATTATATTATAAAAAGAGAAATAGGTCATACTGGATGATTCTTCCTGTTAATGTGTCATCCTTTTTTAGTAGCAGGAAAACACTTATGGACCTCAAATTTCCTCAAATTGGGTGAAATGAGGAGACAATCATATTTGGAGCAAGGAGGAGCTAACAAAGGATTCATTAGCAGAAAGGGTGGAGCTAAGAGCCCTGGAATTGCTCCTGACCCCCCAGAGCTCTGGAAACTGATGTCCCAAACCCACACCTGCTCCACTCCTGCAGTTTCTTGTCTCTGAGTGAGAGCAGAAATGGCTCTTGCCATAGTGAAAGTAAGGGATGGTTTGGGGATCTGAGAATCAGGATATGACATGGACTACAAAGCATTTATATTGAGAAACTGCAGTTGAATTGGAAATCAATCAAACCACAAAATGCTGTCCTTAGCTTCAACTGGGAGTAACTGAACAGAAATCTTTAGTAGGTAAACTTTTTCACAGGCCAAGATTCTCCCTGAAAAGGAATAAAGATTCTGATATATGAATAACAGGTGTCCAGGATTCCAAATAACTGGTTTAGGTGTTAGTTAAGGGTCAATCAGTTGGGAAGTTATACAGAAATTTTATCTTATTTGAATGTAAAATTTAAAATTAGTAAGTCATACAGTATCTGATTATATGTACTCTTAAATTGTTTAGCACTTCCTCGTATGAATTCAAAATAGCACATTGTAAAGAACCTTTGGGAAAAATGTGAAACTTACACAGAATCAAATGAATATATATAGATCAGTAGAAGTAGACTTATAAGTATCCATATGCACTGTTCACAGGCATATATTGATACCTATAACTATAAAATAAACACAGGGATTATGGTGTGCAGCTCAGTGGAAGAGCATTTGCCTACCATGCCCAGGGATCTGGGTTCCTCCCCAAGAAACACAAAATAAAGATCATATATAAACAAAACCTCCTCATACACAGGGGAACTAACCTGATACATTCACAGGAGAAAAGGAAGATTGAGATTTGAAAGTTCTTCATAAGCAGCATGTATGGCAATACAAATTGTTATGGATACTGTTTCAAGGTGGTCTGTTTCTAGCATATGTAGGTGCTTTGAATCTTTTGGATCAATAGGGATGACAGAGGTACCTGTCATGGAGAAAAACCTGGGCCTTGTATGTTTAATAGCCTGAATAGCCATCAGTGAACTCTCAGGACATTTTCAAGCTTGTGTAAATATGCATATGTAAATAGTGTATGTTTCTGTGCATGAGACTTTATAACATCGGATGAATAGAGAATTTTCTTAAGAGCATAGAGGATGTAGCAGTGAATGGGAAACAGCACAAAATAACCTGGATACAGACCCTGAGAGCTCTGCCAGCAAAGGAGATAAGTGCCCCCTGCATGGTGCCCCATATCAGGCCAGTAGCTATTAGACCCTAACTGAGGGACAGGAAAGACAACCATGATGGGTGACAGTAAGGAGGAAACAGGGATTTAGGAATCAGGATTTTAGATGGGATTAGAGGGCTGAGTGTCTACAAATTGAAATTGAATTTAAAATACATGGGCTGAGGATGTGGCTCAAGCGGTAGTGCGCTCGCCTGGCATGCGTGCGGCCCGGGTTCGATCCTCAGCACCACATACCAACAAAGATGTTGTGTCTGCCGAGAACTAAAAAAAATAAATATTAAAAATTCTCAAAAAAAAAAAAGAATTTAAAATACATGTGCCACAAAATCGTGATATGTTGGTTCAGGGTCAGTGGTGAACAACTGCTACTTAAATCTTGAGTTATCACATTTATTTATTTATTTATTTATCTATTTATTTATTTATTGTTGTAGATGGACAGAATGCCTTTATTTTATTTGTTAATTTTTATGTGGCGCTGAGAATCGAACCCAGTGCCTCATACATGCTAGACAAGTACTTTGCCACTGAGCTACTGCCCCAGCCTGAGTCATTACATTTTTGATAGGACAAAAATAGTGTTGTAGCCATACATATATGCTCATTTCCAGAGAAAATGGTGTATTTGATTCTGGATAACAGATTAATATGTGAACTGTTTAGTATCAACCAGTTTTTAAGTAGAAAAGTAATGTTAGTTAATTTGAACTAAAATAGTAAGTTTAGGAAGTCATGTGGTGTCTAACTATGTATCTTTTTAATCCCACAGGACTACAGCATCTAACATAAAATCGCCAAGTAGACTCACCATTCCATCGTAAGTTACAAATGAATTAACACATGTATGTGTGTATACACACACTCACACACATATATACATGCACATACACATATAAAAGCTTGGGATATTAGGGTTTTTTAAATTTTTTATTAGTTATTGATGGACATATATTTGTTTATTTGTTTAGATGTGATGCTGAGGATTAATCTCAGTGCCTCACACATGCTAGGCAAGTGTTCTACCACTGAGCCACAATCCCAGCCAGGAATATTATTATTTTTTAAAATTTTTTTAAAGAGAATTTTAATATTTATTTTTTTTAGTTTTCGGCGGACACCACATCTTTGTTTGTATGTGGTGCTGAGGATTGAACCCGGGCCACATGCATGCCAGGCGAGCGCGCTACCACTTGAGCCATATCCCCAGCCCAGGAATATTAGTTTTGATGTTCATTGTCAAGAGTATTCATGAGAATGCAGGTTTAATTTCATCTCTTTCTTATGTCTTTACATACTAGAATTCTGTATATAATATATTTTGACTTTTGGATAAAGACAACAATAGAGGAATAAGTCATAGAGGAAGATTTTCTTTTTGTTCCTAGTGTTTGTCCCCCTTAGCTCCTGCATATTAACACTCTTTAGAGTGGGCTAAAGGAGGAGAGAAACCTATCAAGAACAAGAAGGTGGTAGTAGTCAAGGTGTTGGAAAAGAACAGACCTAAAAGCATTGGAAGTATTCCTCATCCTCCAGAGCTCTCCCATCATGAGAGGCTAGGACTCCAAACCCAAATCTTCCATCAATTTGGATGGAGCCCCTGCCTCAGGTCTGTTGCTACTTGACAGTGAGGACATAGAAGACAACTATGATGGTGAAATAGGGAGTCAATGGAAAGACCTAAGACTCAACATTTTAGGTGAGGTTTTGTTTCTAGAAACCGTAGTTAAAAATTTGAGATAATTTACTCCCCAAATGCTTTCCCATTGTGGTTAGGTTCAACAGTAAAGAAATAATCTATCCCAACAATTCAGGTGGCTGAGGCAGGAGGTTCCTGAGTTTGCTGGACCCTGTCTCAAAATAAAAAATAAAAAGGCTAGGGCTATGGTGGTGTATCTCAATGATATAGAGCTTCTGCATTCAATTTCCAATACCAAACCAAAGAATAAGGAGAAGAAGAAGAAAAAGAACTAATTAGGAATCTTGAATCATTAAAATTTTCAAGATTACAAACATATGAAGTTTCTGTGAAGAACAGATATACAACTTCTCAAATAACTGCTTCAAAGGTAGATTACTGGTAAATCTGATTGAAAATTGTAAAGAAATCATAGCTAATTTTAACTCCAAAATGAAATCTATGATGTCAATGTCAATATATGTATTTTAAATCCTTTAGCACTTCCCAGTATGAATTCATACCAGTACCTTGTGAGCTACCAGTGAAATGTACATATATACACGTACATATACAATCAAATATATATGCACAGTTATATTTAGAGAGATAGAAATGTATACTATTTTGCATATGCATATTCACACATGTCTGTATTGGTCAAGGACCCACATGTACACATAAAAAAAAGTAGAGACTAATATTGACAAGTTCACAGTTGGGAGCATCCATGGTATCACTGAGTATTTTTGATAGTGTTCCTAAATCTTGTCACTGTACAATCTGTAGATAAATCTCCATCTTAGCTAGATTGCATTAGAAAAAAGAGAAGTAGGTAATTTTGGATGATTCTTCCTGTTAATGTGTCATCTTTCCTTAGTGGCAGGAAAACACTTATGAAACTCAAATTTCTTGTATATAAGACTTCACTAGAGGGGCCTGGGGTTGTGCTCAGCAGTAGATGGCTCGCCTAGCATGTGCGAGGCAATCTTCAGGACCACATAAGATTCCTTTCTCTGAAGAACAGGTATCCAGGATTCCAAATAACTGGATTAGATGTTAGTGAAGGGTGAAACACTTTAGAAGTTATACAGAAATTGTACCTAATTTGAATGTAAAAATTAAAATTAGTAAGTCATGGGGCTGGGGTTGTGGCTCAGCTGTACAGCACTTGTCTATCATGTGCGAGGCACTGGGTTCGATCCTCAGCATCACATAAAAAATAAATAAATAAATAAAGGCATTGTGTCCATCTATAACTAAAAACATATTTTAAAAAATTTAAAGTCATGAAGTATTTACCTATATTTACTTCTAAATTGTTTGGCACTTCTCATATGAATTAAAATCAGTACCCTGTAATGAACCTAAGGGCAAAAATGTAAGGAATAAAAAGGATCCAGTGAATATATATAGAACAGTAGAAAAGGAGGGGCAGAAAAGACAACCACAATGAGTGTCAGTAAGGAGGAAACAGGAATTTAGGAATCAGGATTTTAGATTTGATTAGAAGGCTGAGTGCCTACAAATTGAAATTGAATAGGAAGTCATGTGCTTTCTTATTATGTACTTTTTCTTGTCTTAGGCTGATCCCATCTTCTTTGAGAAGATTAAGTAGACTCACCGGTACTTCGTAAGTTATCAATAAATCATACATACATACATGCACACTCATACACACAAAACCTTGTAAAGATTACTTTTAAGACTTTCATTGTCAAGAGCATCCATGGAAATGCAGGTGTACTTTTATCTCTTTCTTAAATCTTCATAAGTAAACTTTGGTACATAATATATTTTGACTTTTGGATAAAGGTGACAAAGAAGGAATAAGTCATACAGTTTTTTGCTTGACCTTAGCGATTGTATATTGACACTCTGCTAGAGTCACTATGTCTTCTGGAACAGGGAGGCAGTAACAGTCAAGGTGCTGGAAAAGAACAGACCTAAGAGCATTGGAAGTGCTCTTCACCCTCCAGAGCCCTGCCACCATGGGAGGCTGGGACTCTAAAACCAAATCTTCCATCACATTAGATGGTCCCTGCCTCAAGACTGTTGCTGCTTGACATTGAGTGAGGATAGAGAAGACAGCTGTGATAGTGACAATAGTGAGTCAATGGAGAGACCTAAGAATCAACAACATAGATGGGGTTTTGTTTCTAGAAACTATAATTAAATATGGGATAAACTACTCACAAAATGCTTTCACATTGTTGTTAAGATCAACAGTAAAGAAATAATCTGTCCCAACAACACAAGAGGCTGAGGCATATGTATCATGAGTTTTAGAACAGACTCAGAAACTTTGCAAGACCCTGTCTAAAAAATAAAAAAGTGCTATGATCGTGGGGGTACCTCACTTGGGTTCCATCCCTAGTACCAAAACAAAAAGAAAGAGAAGGAGGAAAAGAAGATGAAGACGACGAAGAAGAACTAATCTGTAATCTTGAATCATTAAAATTTTCAAGGTCTACCATATTCATTACAACATACAAAGTTTCTGTGGAGAACAGATATACAACTTCTCAGATAACTGCTTCAGATGTGGAATAAAGATAAATCAGATTGTAAATTGTAGGTAATTTTAACCCCAAAGTTAAGTCTAGATAGTCAGGTGCTGTCTGATTATATGCATTATGATTATATGATTATATGCATTACTCATTATGAATTCATATCAGTACCCTAAGTGAAATGTACATATACACACACAAATATGTATATTATAAAAGATATTTGCATAGTTACAGTTAGACAGAAACATACACTATTTACATATACATATTTACACAAGCTTGTATTGGTCATGTATATATATATATATATATATATGTATATATGATTGAGATTTGGGAAGTTCACAGTTGGGAGCATCCATGGCAACACAGAATATTTTTGACAGTGTCCCTAGATCTTGTCACTGTAGCATCTGTAGATAAATTTCCATCTTTGCTAGATTACATTAGAAAAAAGAGAAATAGGTCTTACTGGATGATTCTTCCTGTTAATGTGTTGTCTTTCATTAGTGGCAGGAAAACACTAATGAAACTCAAATTTCATGTATATAAGACTTCACTTGATTGGATGAAGGGAGGAGAGAATCATCTTTGGAGCAAGAAGGGGCTAACAGTGGATTTACTTACAGAAAGGGTGAAGCTAGGAGCCCTGGAGTTGCTCCTGACACTCCAGAGCTCTGCCACCTTGTGAGGTCAATGTCCCAAACCCACACTGACCAAAGCACCTGCCCCATGCCTGCAGTTTTCTTCTCTCTGGATGAGAGCAGAGTTGACACCTATGGTGGTGAAAATAAAGAATGGTTGTTGGGATCCTAGAATCAGAAACATAGACTAAAAGGCATTTGTACTAAGAGACTGCAGTTGAATTGGAAATCAGTCAAACCACAAAATGCTGTCCTTAGCTTCAACTGGGAGTAACTAAACAGAAATCTTTAATAGGTAAACTTTCTCACAGGCCAAGATAATCCTTGAAAATAATTAAAGATTCCTTTCTCTGAAGATCAGGCATCCAGGATTCCAAATAACATGTGTGTTAAAGATTAACCACGTTAGAAGTTATACAGAAATTTTACCTAATTGGAACATAAAATTTTGAGATTAGTAAGTCATATGGTATGTGACTATGTACTTTTAAATAGTTTAGCACTTCATTCGAATTCAAATCAGTACTCTGCAATGGATCTAAGGGGGAAATGTGAAATCAAATGAATACTTACTAATCAGTACACTACATATAAACATAGGGCCAGGGTTGTATGTAGCTCAGTGGAAGAGCATTGCTACCAAACACAGGGTCCTGGGTTTCTGCCCTAGCAATACAAAATAGAAATCATATATAAATGTATACTTGCAGGGACAACTAACCCCATATGTAAACAGAGAAGGAAATGAAGATTGAGATTTGGAAGTTCATCTTCCTTAACATGCATGACAATAAAAAATGTTATTGATACTATCTCAAAGTGATCCTCTCTAGCATATGTAGGTACTTTGAATCTTTGAGATCAACAGGGATAACAGAGATACCTTTCATGGAGAAATGCTTCTACCTCCTGGTGTGTTTAATAGCCTGAGTACTCTCAGTGAAAACCCTCAGGACATTTTCTTTTATTTATTTATTTATTTATTTATTTTAGAGAGAGAGAATTTTTAATATTTATTTTTTAGTTTTCAGCGGACACAACATCTTTGTTTTTGTATGAGGTGCTGAGGATCGAACCCAGGCCACACATATGCCAGGCGAGCACGCTACCACTTGAGCCACATCCCCAACCCCTCAGGACATTTTCAAAATACCTCTGCATGAGATTTTATTAGATTGGATGAAAGGAGAAGATAGTCCTCTTTGAAGCAAAGAGGAGGTAGCAGTGAATGGGAAACAGTGCAAAAGGACCTAGAAAACAGACCCTGAATGTGTCTCTTACCACTGAGAGCTCCAACACCAAGGAAGATAGGTGCCCCACCCCAAAACAATATTAATTGGATTTTGCCCCATATCAGGCTTGTAACTACTAGACCCGAACTGAGGGACATGAAAGACAACCATGATGGGTGACAGTAAGGAGGAAACAGAGGGATTTAGGAATCAGGATTTTAGATGGGATTAGAGGGCTGAGTGTCTACAAATTGAAATTGAATTTAAAATAAATTGCACCACAAAATTTTTATGTGTTGATTTAGGTTCACTAGGGAACAAGTGCTACTGCAAGGTTGCCAGCACCCCACCAGGGTAGATTCCTGCTCAGGAAGTATGAGACATCTGAGAAATATAAAGTTTGAAATAATTAGTAAGAAATAGAGACAGAGTTAGCAAATTAGGTAAGTGAGTGGAGTGTCTGAGAGGTCTTCCAGTTCTGATAGGAGCTAGAACTGAATGACTGAAAAATGGCTCCTATTCAAAGGCAGGAATAAGGTTTCAATGGGAGGAGTCTTGCTTCTTTGTGTAGCAGGGGTCTTGCTGCAGGTTGATTGGCATTTTTGCAAGCCACACCCATCTCCAAGAGGCTGCATTGCTCCAGTGGGTCACCCCGTCTCAATGTTGTGCAGAACTTTGTGGAGGTAGGTAGGAATTCACATGAATTGGACATTCTCAAACCAGTAGGGTGCCTCTGGGAGTTCCAGGCTTTCCTTCCTAATGGCTTTCACGTTGATTTGGTTCACTCACAGTTCAGGGATGACTCCCGGCAAAGTACTCCATAAATCTTGAGTCATTACGTTTTTTTTTTTTTTTTTTTTTTTTTTTTAGTTGTTGACAGACTTTTATTTTATTTACTTATATGCAGTGCTGAGAATCGAACCCAGCACCTCACACATGCCAGGCAGGTGTGCCACCACTGAGCCCCAGTGCCAGCCCCTTGAGTCATTACATTTTTGAAATGATGAAAATAGTGTTGTAGCCATACATAGCATCATTTCCAGGGAAAATGGTACATTTGATTCTGGATAACAGATTTATATGTGAAGTATATTAGTGTCAACCAGTTTTTAAGTTGAAGTGTAATGTTAATTAACTTGAACTAAAATAGTCTAGGAAGTCATGTTTGTCTTGCTTTATACACTTTAATTTGTAGGGTGGACACATCTACTTTGAAAAGATCAAGTGGACTCACAGATGCTTCGTAAGTTATCAATAATTAATACCCATGTGTATGTGTATACACACAAACATATATATGAACACACACACAAAACCTATGGTGAGATGATTTTTTGGATGTTCTTGTCAAGAGCATCCATAGGAATTCCGGTTACTTTCATCTCTTTCTTTTGTCATCATAAGTAAACTTCTGTATATAATATACTTTGATTTTTTTTTTGTAAGGTGACAGAAAAAAAAAATAAGTCGTAATGGGAGGGTTTTTTGCTTGTAGAGTTTGTTACTCTTAGCTCCTGCATATTGACACTCTGTAGAGTGGGCTAAGGCAGGAGAGAAACCTATCTGGAACAAGAAGGTGGTAGCAGTCAAGGTGTTGGAAAAGAATAGACCTAAAAGCATTGGAAGTGTTCCTCACCCTCCAGAGCTCTCCCACCATGAGAGGCTGGGACTCCAAACCCAAATCTTCCATCAGTTTAGATGGAGCCCCTGCCTCAGGTCTGTTGTGAGGATGGAAAAGACAGCTGTGATGGTGAAAATAGAGAGTCAATGGAAAGACCTAAGAAACAGAATTTTAGATGGGGGTTGATTCTAGAAACTGTAGTTAAATGTGTGATAAATTACTCCCCAAATGCTTTCCCATTGTGGTTAGGTTCAACAGTAAAGAAATAATCCGTCCCGTAACTCACAAAGCTGAGACAGGATGATGGTGAGTTTAAGGCCAACCACAAAAACTTTGCAGGACCCTGTCTCAAAATATCAAATAAAAAAGGGCCGAGATTATGGTGGTGTATCTCAATGGTATAGAGCCTCTGGATGCAATCCCCAGTACAAAAACAAAAAGAAAGAGAAGACGACGACAAAGAGGAAGAACTACTTTGAAATCTTGAATCATTAAAAATTTCCAGGTTAACAAATTTCATTTGAAACATATGAAGTTTCTGTGGAGAACAGAAATACAGTTTCCTAAATACCTGCTTCAGATATAGATTATGGGTAAGTCATTGAAAATTTAAAGAAATTATAGCGAATTTTAACTCCAAAGTGAAGTCTAGATAGTCAGGTCATTTCAGATTATATGTATTTTCAATCCTGTAGCACTTACTGTAGCACAGTATGAATTTATATCAGTACCTTGTGAGCTACCAGGGAAATGTACATATATACATATATACACAGTTATATTTAGAGAGCTAGAAAGGGATACTATTTACATATGCATATTCACATATGCATGTGTTGGTCATGGACTGACATATACATATAGAAAATAATAGAGATTGAAATTTGGGAAGTTCATAGTTGAAAGCATCCATGGCAACACAAGAGTAAATTTTTGACAGTGTGCCTAAATCTTGTCACTGTGAAATCTGTAGATAAATTTCCATCTTTGCTAGATTGCATTAGAAAAAAAGAGAAGTAGGTCACTTGGGATAATTCTTCCTGTTAATGTGTCATCCTTCATTAGTGGCAGAAAAACATTTATGAAACTCAAATTTCTTTTTCTAATGATAAAGGAATCAATTTATCTGAAGGATATAATATTGATGATAAATATATATGTCAAATTTTCTGTGTATAACTCTTCACTAGATTGGGTGAAGGAAAGAGACAATCATATTTGTAAAAAGAAGTAACTAACATCAGAAAGGGTGAAGCTAAGAGCCCTGGAATTGCTCCTGACCCCCCAGAGCTCTTGTCGCTTTGTAAGGCAGATGTCCCAAACCCACTCCCACCAGAGTACCTGCTCCATGCCTGCAGTTTCTTGTCTCTGGGTGAGAACATAGATGGCACCTATGGTAGTGAAAGTAAAGAATAGTTGGTGGGGTCTGAGAATCAGGCAGTTACATAGATTAAAAGGCATTTGTACTGAGAAACGGCCATTGAATTGGAGATCAATCAAACCACAAAGTGCTGTCCTTAGCTTCAACTGGGAGTAACTGAATAGAAATCTTTAGAAGTTAAACTTTTTTACAGGCCTAGATACTCTGAAAAGAAATATAGAAGTTTACTGGTGGAGATTTTGAGTCTTCTAGATATAGAATTATATTGTCTGCAAATAGTGCTAATTTAAGTTCTTCTTTTCCTATACTTATCCCTTTAATTTCTTTTGTCTGTCTAATTGCTCTGGCCAGCGTTTCAAGAACTATGTTGAACAGAAGTGGTGAAAGAAGGCATCCCTATCTTGTTCCAGTTTTTAGAAGGAATGCCTTTAATTTTTCTCCATTTAGATTGATGTTGGCCTGAGGCTTAGCATAGATAGCCTTTATGATGTTGAGATATGTTCCTGTTATCCCTTTTTTTTTTTTAGTGTTTTGAACATGAAGGGGTGCCGTATTTTGTCAAATACTTTTTCTGCATCTATTGAGATGACCATATGATTCTTATCTTTGAGTCTATTGATGTGAAGAACTACGTTCTTTAAAAAATATTTATTTTTTTAGGTGTAGATGGACACAACACAATGCCTTTATTTTTATGTGGTGCTGAGGATCGAACCTGGGTCCCGCCAGTGCTAGGTGAGCACTCTACTGCTGAGCCACAATCCCAACCCAATGAACTACATTTATTGATTTCCATATGTTAAATCAACCTTGCATCCCTGGGATGAATACCACTTGATCATGGTGCACAATCTTTTTGATATGTTTTTGTATTTGATTTGCCAGAATTTTATTGAGAATTTTTGCACCTATGTTCATTAGAGATATTGGTCTGAAGTTTTCCTTCTTTGATGTGTCTTTGCCTGGTTTTGGGATCACAGTGATATTGGCCTCATAGAATGAGTTTGGAAGTCTGCCTCTTTCTCTATTTCCTGAAATAAATTGTAGAGTATTTGTATTAGTTCTTCTTTAAAGGTCTTGTAGAACTCGGCTGTGTTTCAATCCGGTCCTGGGCTTTTCTTGGTTGGTTAGCTTCTGATGGTGTTTTCTATTTTATCACTTGATATTGGTCTGTTTAAATTGTCTATATCTTTCTGATTCAATCTAGGAAAATCATGACTTAAGAAATTTGTTAATGCTTCAATGTCTTCTATTTTACTGGCGTATAAGTTTTCAAAATAATTTCTAATTATCCTCTGTTCTGTAGTGTCTGTTGTGATATTATCTTTTTAATCACGTATGCTGGTAATTTGAGTTTTCTCTCTCCTTCTCTTTGTTAGCATAGCTAAGGGTCTGTCAATTTTATTTATTTTTTTAAGAACTTTTTGTTTTGTCAATTTTTTCAATTTTTCTTTTATTTTGATTTCATTAATTTCAGTTCTAATTTTAAATATTTCTTGACTTCTACTGCTTTTGCTGTTGATTTGTTCTTCTTTTTCTAGGGCTTTGAGATGTAGTGTGAGGTCATTTATTTGTTGGCTTTTTCTTCTTTTAAGGAATGAATCCATGCAATGAATTTTCCTAGCTTTCTAGTATCCCAGAGATTTTGATATGTTGTATCTATGTTGTCATTTACCTCTAAGAATTTTTTAATCTCCTTCTTAATGTCTTCTGTAACCCATTGTTCAATATGAAGCACATTGTTCAGTTTCCATTGATGCAGAAATTTTTATTTTTTATTTTGTGGTTGATTTGCGTTGCAATTTCATTCCATTATGATCTGATAAGATAAAAGGTAGTATCTCTACATTTTTGTATTTGCTTAGAGTTGCTTTGTGGCATATTATATGACCTATTTTATAGAAGGATCCATGTGCTGCTGAGAAGAAAGTACATCTGCTTGATGCAGGTTGAAATATCCTATATATGTCAGTTAATTCTAAGTTATTGATTGTATTATTGAGTTCTATAATTTCTTTTTTCAACTTTTGTTTCGAAGATTTATCCAGTGGTGAGAGAGGTGTGTTAAAGTCACCCAAGATTATTGTGTTGTGGTCAATTTGACTCTTGAACTTGAGAAGAATTTGTTTGATGAACATACCTGCACCATTGTATGGGGCATATATATTTATGATTATTATGTCTTGTTGGTGTATGGTTCCCTTGAGCAGTATGTAATGTCCATCTTTATCCCTTTTGATTAACTTTGGCTTGAAGTCTACTTTATTTGATATGAGGATGGAAACCCCTGCTTGATTCTGCACTCCATGTGAGTGGTATGATTTTTCCCAACCTTTCACCTTCAGTCTGTGTATGTCTTTTCCTATCCGATGAGTCTCCTGTTGGTAGCATATAGTTGGATCTTTTTTTTTTTTTTTTAATCCACTCTGCTAGCCTGTGTCTTTTGATTGGTGAGTTTAAGCCATTAACATACAGGGTTATTACTGAGACATGACCACCAGAAAATTTCTAGAACTAGTAAATGAATTCTGAAAAGTAGCAGGATATAAAATCAATACCCTTAAATCAAAGGCATTTCTGTATATCAGTGACACATCCTCTGAGAAGGAAAGGAGGAAAACTACCCCATTTACAATAACCTCAAAAAATTAGATACTTGGGAATCAACTTAACGAAAGAGGTGAAAGATCTATACAATGAAAACTACAGAATCCTGGGGATGGGGTTGTGGCTCAGCAGTAGAGCGCTTGCCTCACACGTGTGAGACCCTGGTTTCGATCTTCAGCACCACATACAAAAATAAACAAGTGAAATAAAGGTATTGTGTCTGACTACAGCTAAAAATAAATATTTTTTTTTTTTAAAAAGAAAACTACAGAATCCTAAAGAAAGAAGTCAAAGAAGATTTTAGAAGATGGAAAGATCTACCTTGCTCTTGGATAGGCAGAATTATGTTATCAAAATGACCATGCTACCAAAAGCACTATACAGATTTAATGCACTTTCGATAAAAATCCCAATGGCATTTCTCATAGAAATAGAAAAAGCAATCATGAAATTCATCTGGAAAAATAAGAGACCCAGAATAGCTAAAGCAATCCTTAGCAGGAAGAGTGAAGCATCACTATACCAGACCTTAAACTATACTACAGAGCAATAGTAACAAAACAGCATGGTGTTGGCACCAAAACAGATTGGTAAACCAGTGGTACAGAATAGAGGACACAGAGACTAGCCCACAAAATTACAATTATCTTATATTAGACAAAGGTACCAAAAACATGCATTAGAAAAAAGATAGCATCTTCAACAAATGGTGCTGAGAAAACTGGAAATCCATATGCAACAAAATGAAATTAAACCCTTATCTCTCACCATGCATAAAACTCAACTCAAAGTGGATCAAGGACCTAAGAATTAAACTAGAGACTCTACATCTAATAGAAGAAAAAGTAGGCCCTAATCTTCATCATGTAGGATTAGGCCCCAACTTCCTTAATAAGACTCCTATAGCACAAGAATTAAAACCAAGAATCAATAAATGGGATGGAATCTAACTAAAAAGTTTCTTCTCAGCAAAAGGAACAATCTGTGAGGTGAACAGAGAGCCTACATCCTGGGAGCAAATTTTTACTCCTCACACATCAAATAGAGCACTAATATCTAGGGTATATAAAGAACTCAAAAAGCTAAGCACCCCAAAAAACAAATAACCCAATCAACAAATGGGCCAAGGACTTGAACAGACACTTCTCAGAAAAGGAGATATAATCAACATTTTATCTATAGCAATTAGAGAAATGCAAATCAAAACTAAGATATCATCTCACTCCAGTCAGAATGGCAGCTATTATGAAGACAAACAATAATTATTGGCGAGGATGTGGGGAAAAAGGTACACTCATACATTGTTGGTGGGACTGCAAATTGGTGCAGCCAATATGAAAAGCAGTATGGAGATTCCTTGGAAAACAGAGAATGGAACCACCACTTGACCCAGCTATCCTACTCCTTGGTCTATACCCAAAGGACTTAAAATCAGCATACTGCAGTGATGCAGCCATATCAATGTTTATAGTAGCACAATTTACAAGAGCTAAATTGTGGAACCAACCTATATATCCTTCAATAGATGAATGGATAAAGAAAAAGTGGTATATATACACAATGGGATATTACTCAGCAATAAAAGAGCATAAAATCATGGCATTTGCAGGTAAATGGATGGAGTTGGAGAATGTCATGCTAAGTGAAATCAGCCAATCCCCAAAAGCCAAAGGCCAAATGTTTTCTCTGATATGTGGATGCTGATTCATAATGGAGTGGAGGGGGAGCATGGGAAGCATAAAAAATAAAAAGAAAATTGAGATTTAGAAATTCCTCCTCAGGAGCATGCATGTCAATACAAAGTGTCATTGATAGTATTTCAAAGTGGTCTCTCTATAGCATATGTAAGCACTTTGAATCTTTGGGATCAACAGGAATGACAGAGGTACCTGTCATGGAGAAATGCCTCTACCTCCTGGTGTGTTTAACAGCTTGTGTAACCATCAGTGGAAACCCTGAGGACATTTTCAAAATACCTCTGCATGAGACTTTATTAGGTTGGGTGAAAGGAGAAGAGAATCTTCTTTGGAGCAAAGAGGAGGTAGCAGTAAACTGAAAACAGCACAAAAGGACCAAAAAAATGAACCCTGAATGCATCTCCTACCCCCGAGAGCTCCAAAACCAAGGGAGATAGGTGCCCAATCCCAAAACAATATTAATTTTTGGTGTCCCATATCAGGCCTATAGCTACTAGACCCTAACCATGATGGTTGACAGGAAGAAATAGGGGGATTTAGGAACCAGGATTTTAGATGGGATTAAAGCACTAATATCTACAAATTGAAATTAAATTTAAAATAAATTGCACCACGAAATAGTTATGTGTTGACTCAGGTTCAGTATTGAATAGTTATGTGTTGACTCAGGTTCAGTATTGAACAACTGCTACTTAATCTTGAGGATAACATGAAAATAGTGTTGTAGCCAAACATAATGTCATTTCCAGGGAAAATAGTATATTTGGTTCTGCATAACAGATTTACATGTGAAGTATCTTCATGTCAACCAGTTTTTAAGTTGAAGAGTAATGATAAATATAATATGAACTAAAAAATAGTAAGCCTACAAATTCATGTGTTGTCTTATTATGTACTCTTTAACACTTAGGGTAGATAAACCTGCTTTCAAAACACCAAGTGCAATCACCAATGCAACATAAGTTATCAATAATTTTTATATGTATATGTGTATACACACACACAAACATATATACATGAACAGACACACACACCCACAAAACCTATAGCAGGATTACTTTTTGGATGTTTGTTGTTAAGAGCATCCATGGGAATGCAGGTTTCATTTCATTTCTTTCTTATGTCTTTACATAGTAAGCTTCTGTATATACTTTAACTTTGGATAAAGGTAGCAATAGAAGGAATAAGTCATAGAAAGACTTTTTTTTCTTTTTTGCTCCTCCTATTTTTCCCCCATTAGCTAATGCATACTGACATTCTACTAGATTGGGCGATGGAGAGAAACCTATCTGGAACAAGGAGATGGAAGCAGTCAATTAACGGAAAAGAACAGAGAGCTAAAAGCTTTAGAAATGTTCCTCACCCTCCAGAGCCCTCCACTATAAGAGGCTGGTACCCTAAACACAAATCTTTCATCACAATAGATACCTGAGGGGTGACTGCCTCAGGTGTGTTGCTGCTTTAACTGAGTGAGGATAGAGAAGATAGCTATGATGGTGACAATAGGGAGTCAATGGAGAGACCTAAGAATTGTCAATTTAGATGGGGTTTTCTTTCTAGAAATTGTAGTTAAATGTAAGATAAAGTACTCACAAAATCCTTTCACATTGTGGTTAGTAAAGAAATAATCTGTTGTAGCAACACAAGAGGCTGAAGCAGGAGGATTATGAGTTTTGAGGCCAGCCTCAGAACATTACAGGACTCTGTCTCAAAATACAAAACAACAAAGGGCTAAGGATGTGGAAATGTACCTCAGTGATAAAGAGCCTCTGGGTTCAATCCCCTTTACCAAAACAAATAAGAGAGTGAGAGGGGGAAGAAGACTAAGAAAAACTAATGTGAAATATTGAATCGTTAAGATTTTTCAATGTCATGTATAACTAATTAGAACAAACTAAAAAAAAGACTTTATTTGGACAAAATAAAATAAAGCCTCAGTTAAAAAAAAAGATTTTCAAGGTCTAAGATATTCATTAAAAACATATGAATAATGCTAAGTGAAGTTAGCCAATCCCCAAAAAACAAATGCCAAATCTTTTCTCTGATATAAGGAGGCTGACTCATAGTGGGGTAGGGAGGGGGAACATGGGAGGAATAGATGAATTCTAGATAGGGAAGAGGGGAGGGAAGGAAAGGGAGGAGGCAGGGGATTAGCAAGGATGGTAGAATGTGATGGACATCATTATCCAAAGTACATGTATGAAGACATGAATTGGGTATAAACCTACTTTATATACAAACAGAGATATGAATAATTGTGGTATATATGTGTAATAAGAATTGTAATGCAAAAAAGTATACATAGAAAGACATGAATTGGCATGAACGTCATACAAAGATATGAAAAACTGTGCTCTATATGTGTAATAAGAATTGTAATACATTCTGCTGTCGGGTATTTTTAAAAATAAAATCAATTAAAAAAGAAAAACATGAAGTTTCTGTGGAAAACAGGTATAAGATTTCTCAAATAACTGCTTCAGATGTGTATTAAGGGTAAATTAGATTGTAAGTTATAAAGAAATTATAGCTAATTTTAACACAAAAGTAAGGTCTAGTTAGGTGGTATCTAATTATATGTAGTTTGAATACTGTAGCACTTCCATATCATTACCTTCTGAGCTACCAATAATGTACACATACACATTTATACAGATTGATAAAGAAATTTATATAGTTAGAGAGATGGAAACATATGCTATTTTGCATATGCATATTCACACAGGCATGTATTGGTCACAGACCCACATATACATATAGAAAAAAGGTAGAGATTGAGATTTGGCAAGTTCATAGTCCAGAGCATCCATGGCAACACAGAGTATTTTGACAGTGTTCCTAATCTTGTCACTGTGACATCTGTAGATAAATTTTCGTCTTTGCTAGACTGCATTAGAAAAAAGAGAAATAGATCATACTGGATGATTGTTGCTGTTAATGTGTTATCCTTCATTAGTGGCAGGAAAACACTCAAATTTCTTGTATGTAAGACTTCATTAGATTGGATGAAGGAAGGAGACAGTCATATTTGGAGCAAGAAGGGACTAACAGTGGATTCATCAGCAGAAAAATTGGAGCTAAGAGCCCTGGAATTTGCTCCTGACCCTCCAGAGCTCTGCCACCTTGTGAGGTGAATGTTCCAAACCCACACCTACCAGAGCACCTGCCACATGCCTGCAGATTATCATCTCTGGGTGAGAGCAGAGATGGCACCTATTGTGGTGAAAATAAGGAATGTTTGGTGAGATCTGAGAATCAGGACTAATAAGTATTTGTACTGAGAAACTGCAGTGAAATTGTAAATCAGTCAAACCACAAAATGCTGTCCTTAGCATTCAACTGGGAGTAACTGAACAGAAATCTTTAGAAGTTAAACTTTTTTACAGGCCAAGAAACTCTGAAAAGAAATATAGATTATATTCTATGAGACACAGACCTCTGATTTCCCAATAACTTTTTAAAATATTATTTAAGTATCAACTAGTTTAGAAGTTATTCAGAAATTATAGTTAATTTAACCTAAAATTTAGTAAGTCATGTGATATCTGGCTACATATCTGTATTTTTAAATAGTTTAACTCTACCACTATGAATTCAAATCAGTACCCTGTGATGAAGCTGCTGGCAAAATGTGAGATATATACAGGATCAAATGAACACATAGGGGCTGGGGTTGTGGCTCAGCAATAGAGCGCCCACCTCACATGTGTGAGACCCTGGGTTCGATCCTCAGCACCACATAAAAATAAATTAAAAAATAAAGATATTGTGCCCATGTATAGCTAAAATATACATATAAATGAACACATAAGGACCAGTAAAAGAAGTTATAGGTATTGATATATACTGTTCATGGGTACACATATATAAACACAGGGCTGGGGGTGTAGTTCAGTGGTAGAGCATTTGCCTACCATGTACTGGGCCCTGAGTTCCTTCCCCAGCACCACAGAATAGAAATAATATAAACACACTCTCTCTCTCTCTCTCTCTCTCTCTCTCTCTCTCTCCCTCCCTCCCTCCCTCCCTCCCTCCCTCCCTCCCTCTCTCTCTCTCTCTCTCTCTCTCTCTCTCTCTCTCACACACACACACACACACACACACACACACACACACACACACACGGGACATCTGACCCTATACATACGCACAGAGGGAAATGAAGATTGAGATTTAAAAGTTCATAGTCTGGAGCATCTCTGGCAATACAAAGTATCATTGACAATGTTTCAAAGTGATCTCTCTCTAGCATATGTAAGCACTTTGAATCTTTGGGATTAACAGGGATGACAGAGGTACCTGTTATGGAGAACTTCCTCTGTGTCCTGGTGTGTTTAACAGTCTGAGTAACCATCAGCCAAAACCCTCAGGACATTTTCAAAATACCTCTACATGAGATTTTTTTTTTAGACTGGGTGAATGGAGAAGAGAATCTTCTTTGGAGCAAAGAGAAAATAGCAATGAACAGAAAACTGCACAATGCTTTTAGATTTGTTCTTTTCTGACAGCTTGACAGAAACAGAAAATGAATCCACCCTGAGAGCTCTGCCACCAAAGGAGATAAATGCCCCAACACCCAAACAATATCATTGGATTTTGCCCCATATTAGGCCTGTAGCTGCTAGACCCTAACTGAGGGGCAGGAAATACAACCATGATAGTGACAGTAAGGAGGAAATAGAGGGATTTAGGAATTAGGATTTTAGATGGGACTAGTGGGCTGAGTATCTACAAATGGAATTTGAATTTAAAATAATTGCATCACAAAATTGTTATGTGTTGACTCAGTTCAGTGGTGAACCACTGCTACTTAAACCTTGAGTCATTACATTTTTGATAAGACGAAAATAGTGTAGCCCTACATAGGTCATTTCCAGGGGAAATGGTATATCTGATTCTGGATAACAGATTTACATGTGAAGTGTTTTAGTGTCAACCAGTTTTTTAGTGAAAAGTAATTATAACTAATTTGAAGTTATCATTATAGTAATAATAATAGTAAGTCTAGGAAGTTCTGTGGTGTCTTACTGTGTACCTTTTTAATCCATTAGGTTGGCCCCATCTATTTTGAAAAGAACAAGTGGAGTCAGCAATGCAGAGTAAGTTATCAATAATTAATACATGTGTATGAATACACACAGATATAACTTTTTGGTGGTTCATTGTCTAGAACATCCTTGGGAATGCAGGTTTACTTTCATCTCTTACTCTTTTTCTTTTTTTAATTTTTTTTTTAGTTGTATATGGACTCAATGCCTTCAGTTGTTTTTATGTGGTGCTAGGATAGAACCCAGTGCCTCACACTTGTTCTGTATCTAATGTACTTTGACTTTTGGATAAAGGTGATAAAAGAAAAAATAAATCATAGAGGGAGATTTTTTTTCACTCCTAATGTTTGTCCTCCTTGGTTACTGCATATTGACACTATGCTAGAGTGGGTTAAGGGAGGGAAGAAACCTATCTGGAACCCTTAAGGAGGCAGTAGCAGTCAAGATGTCAGAAAAGAACAGATCTAAAAGCATTGGAAGTGTACCTTGCCCTCCAGAGCTCTACCACCACTAAAGGCTGGTACCCCAAACCCAAATCTTCCATCACTTTAGATGGAGCCCTATCTCAGGTCTGTTGCTGCTTGAACTGAGTGAAGATAGAGAAGACAGCTATGATGGTGAAAATAGGAGTCAATGGAGAGACCTAAGAATCATCAATTTAGATGGGTTTTGCTTCTAGAAACTTAAACTGAGATAAATTACTTATGATATTCTTTCAGTTGTGGTTGAATAATAAAAAATTAAACTTAATTGTGGATCATTGTTTTTTCACAGGCCAAAGATAATTAGAAACACAGATTCATTTCTGTGAATATAAGATATGCGTTTTCAAATAACTAATTACATGTGTATTAAATTTCACTTTATAAATTATATTTTTACCTAATTTGAACCAAAAATTAAGCCAAGGCAGTCATATTGTTTCTTGCTATTTTCCTTTTTAATTTTTTAGAACTCTTCCTAGTAAAATGAAGTCAGTTTCCTGGCGTGAAGTCTCCAATGCGACGTAAGATATAATTTAATATATGTATATATGTGTTTAAAAATATATATGCATATATATGTGTATATGTATTCACACATTCTACGTATAATGATATTTTTGTTTTGGATATTCAGTCCTAGGAACACCCATGAGAATATAGTTTCCTGATGTTGTTTTTAAATTTTTATCATGGTAAACCTTTGTGTGGAATATTCTTTGTCTGTGGAATTAAGGTATGAAAGGGAAGAACAATTCCTGGAGGGAAACTTCTTGCTCTTGGTGTTTGTCACCATTAGTTAATATGCATGAGCCTCTATTACTGAGACTCTACTTATTGTGTATGATATTCTATTGCTAGAGTTAGAAAATTGAGGAGAAAATCCTATTTGGAGCCAGGAAGAGGCAATAATCGGCAGGAGCTTTCAGCAGAGAAGAATGAAGTCAAAAGACTGTTCCTCACCCTCCAGACCTCTGCTACCATGTGAGGCTGGCACCCCAAACCCACACCCATCATTATGTTCAAGGAGCCCCTGCTTCTACATATAGCATCTTGACTCTGTGTTGAGGGAAGACATTTATAATGATGAAAATAAGGAGTCAATAGAGGGAACTAAGAATTTAGTAAGAAGGATTTGAAGCTAGAAACCACAGTTCAATTTGAAATTAAGTCATCAAATACTTTCACATTATGATTTGAGTCAATAATAAAGAACTGAATTTAAATCTTGAGTCATTAAACTTTTTCATACACTTAAGATATTTATTACAGACATAAGAATAGTCATTTCTGGAAAAAAAAAAGCATATAGAAGTTTCCAAGTAACTGATTTACCTACAAATAAAGGGTCAACCAGTTTAGAATTTATAAGTAATTATTGCTAAATTGAACTAGAAAGTTAAATCTAGGAAGTCAAATGGCATCTGACTATATGTAATTTTAAATCTATAGAGTTTCCCCGTGTGATCTTGCAACAGAACATGATGGAACTACCAATCAACCGTGAGATATATATTAAAAAACATATATCAATAAGAAGTTACAGATAGAAGGATATAAATATATATTATTTATATATGCACACACTTACATCTATACATCAACATATGTACCCATATACACATGCACTTAGCAAAAGAGAAACCTTGAGATTTAGAAGTTCATAGGAGTATAGCAATACTATGTCATTGACACTGTTTCAGAATGGTCTCTTTCTAGAATATGTAGGCACCTTTCTATTCTTTTGGATCATTTTGGGTTAAAAGGTACATACATGTTTTTTTCCTCCTGGTGTGTTTGAGTTTGACACCCTAAGTAACCACCAGACAAAAGAAAACCCTCAGGATTATTTCCTGTGTATGAACTTTATCATATTGAGTGAAGAGAAGAGAGAATCCTATTTTGAAACAATGAGGAGGTAGCCATGGATAAGGAATGGAGGAAACTTCAGCAGAAAAGAATAAGATAATGGACCTTACATGTGTCCTTTACCCTCCAGACATCTACTACCAGCTTAAGGAGGTGTCCCCCAAACCAAAAACAATATCATTATTAAAGAGCTCTGACTCAACCTGTAGCTATTATACCTTCTCTGAGAAACTGTAAAGACAACCATGATGTGTGAAAGGAAGGCGGTGAAGGAAGGACTTAGGCAACAGAACGTTAAATGGGATAAGAAGGATGGGTTCCTATGTACTAACATTGAACTTGAAATAAATTTTAACTTAAAAGGGTTTTGTGCATTGGTTCAGGTTCAGTATTAAACAACTCTACTTAAATCTTGAATCATTACCTTTTTTAATAATACTAAAATATTTATTAAATACATAAAGCATCATTTGTGGGAAATATGACTTAATAGATATCAAATAAGTGATTTACATCTTTGTTTGTTTTACAGTGCTTGGGCCTTTTGCATGCTAGGCAGGCACTTTGCTATTAAGTTACAGTCCCAGCCCCCAGGGGTCAACTGTTTTTTAAACTGAATTTTGATTGTAACTAATTTGAAATAAAACAGTAATTATAGGAAGTCACATAGTATCTTACTATGTACTTTTTAGACGAGATCGGGTGCGTTCAGGGTGGTATGGCCGTAGACTACTATGTACTTTTTAAAAAAAAAAATCTTTTAGCTTTAAAGCATCTGAATGAAAAGAGCATCCTCAGGTAGATTCACCAACACCTAGTAAGATAGAAATGAATTCATATGTGTGTGTGTGTGTGTGTGTGTGTGTGTGTGCGCGCATGCAAATCCATAGATATTTGCCTGTACACACACATAACCTACACAGGGATTGTGATTTGAGAGATACACCGTCAAGCCTGTGCATAAGAATGCAGGGTTCCTTTCATACTCTCTCTCTCTAATGTCTTGTCATGCTAAGCTGCTGATAGAATATTCTTGGTGTTTTGGTTTATGAAAGAAAGGAGTAGGTCAAAGAGGGAGACTTCTTATTCCTAGTCTCATCATTAGTTATTAGCAGCCAACATCCTTAGATCAGTACCAGAATATCTGTATATGACACTTTGTTAGAAAAGGCCAAGTTATCCATTTGGAAGTAAGAAAGTAACTGCAGGCAGGGAGTAGACAGCCCTCTGCAGAAAGACAGAAGCTAATAAACCCTCACTATATTCTTCACTGTCCAGAGCTCTGCCATCATGTAAGGCTGGCATGGTGCTCCAAATGCATACCCATCATCACTTTCAGTGGAGACCTTGCCTCAGATTCCTAATTACTGGACCATGTTTGAGGGGCAAGAAAGACAGGCATAATTTGTGAATATTCAAAGATGGTAGATATACTTGAGAATCATAAAATGAGATGAGCCAAGTAAGGGGTACCTAAAAACTAAAATTCAATCTTGTTAAATGCAATCCCCATAATATATAAATGACATTCTTAACAAAGAAAAAAATCCCAAAATTCATATGGAAGTATAAAAGACCCTGAATTGAGCCAGGCACAGTGGTGCATGCCTGTAATCCCAGCAACTCTGGATGTTAAGGTAGGAGGATCACAAGTGCAAAGCCAGACTCTGCAACTTAGCCTTAAGAAACTTAGAGAGACCCTGTCTCTAAATAAAATATTAAAAAGGCTTGGGGATGTGACTTGCTGATTAAGTGCCCCTGGGTTCAATTCCCAGTACAAACAAAGTAACAAACAAAAACCTCTGCATTGACAAAGCAAACTTAAGAGGAAAAAAAGTAAAGCTGGAGTTATTACAATATTTGATTTCAAAATACACTGCAGAGCCAAAGTAACCAAAATAGCATAGTATAAAAACAGACATATAGATCAATGGAACAGAATGGACAACTCAGAAATAAACCTACACATCGACAGGTAACTGATGTTCAACAACAGTGCTAAAACATGATTTGGAAAAGGACAACCTCTACACCAAATGGTGCTGGGAAAACTGGATGACCACAGCAGAAGACTGGAAGCTTGACCCCTGTTGCACACCCTGTACAAAAATAAACTCAACATGGATCAAAGATCTTAATGTAAAACATGAAACCCTCAAACTCTTAGGGAAAATACTCAAGATATTGGTGCAGGCAATGAATTTCTGGATGGGACTCCCAAAGCACAAGAAACAAAAGAAAAACTGGATTTATCAACTTAAAATGCTTTTGTACAGTATGGAAAACATCAACAGAGTGAAGTAATAACCTACACAATATGAAAAAGTATTTACCAGCTATTTATCTGACAAAGGAGTTAACCTTCAGAATATATAAATCACTCAATAAAACTAATAATAAGTAATCCAATTTAAAAATAGGCAAATAATCTGAATAGATACCTTTCCAAACAAAAATTATAGATCACCAATAAATACATGAAAAATGCTCAATATCATTAGCCATCAGAGAAGTGAAAATCAAAACAATAATGAAATAATCTCATTCCAGTTAGAATGGCTATTATCAAAAAGAAAAAGTTAGAAATTGTTGATAAGAATGTGAAGAAAGGGGAATTCTCTTTTTTTGTTGTTCGTTGTAATTGTACATAATGATGGAATTTGTTATTAACTATTCACACATGCACACAATATAATAATATAATTTGGCCAATATCTTTCACCAGTATTTGAGAAAAGGGAATTCTCATACACAGTTGATGTCAATTAGTACAGTCACTATGGAAAACAGTATGAAAGTTTCTCAAAAAACTAAAACAGTACTACCATATGATCCAGCTATAACATTCTGGGGTCTGTATCTAAAGGAAATGAAGTCAACAAAAAAAACTTAACAATAGCAAAAAATTGACAAATGAGATTATATTAAAATAAAAAGCTTTTGCACAACAAAGGAAACAATAGAGTAAAGACACAACCTACAGGGGCTGGGGTTGTGGCTCAGCAGTAGAGCACTTGTCTAGCACGTGCGAGGCCCTGGGTTCGATCCTTAATACCACATAAAAGTAAAATAAAGGTATTGTGTGCAACTACAACTAAAATAAAATATTAAAAAAAGAGACAACCTACATAATGAGGTACACATGTGCTCATGTTTATTCTTCTCCTTATTACTGCACTATAAACAATATCTAAGATATGGAATCAGCATGTGCACCCCAACAGATGATTGGATAAAGAAAGCATGATACACACTGGACTATTATTAAGTCATATAGACAAATGAAGTTCTGTCATTTGCAGTAAAATGTATGGAACTGGATGACATCATGTTAAGAAAAAAAAAAGAGAGACATAGAAAGGCTAGTATCACATATTCCCTCTTGTATGTGGACACTAAAAAAAAAAGGTCAACCTTAAACTAGAATATTGATTACTAGGTATTGGGAAGGGTGCTGCAGGGGGAGGGCAAGGGTAGAAAAAGGACAATTGACATCATCAATGCACACTATATGCATGTATGGAAAAATCACACAAATCCCTACAATTAACACGAGTTAATAAAAACTAGAGAGAGAGCAGTTAAATCTTGAAATAAATTCAACTATAAAATCTCTTACACATTGGGGTTAGGTTCTGTAATAAAGAGCTATTTTTGAATTTTGTGATATTAACTATTTTGACATATTTAAATTTTAAACTTTTTAATTGAATATTTTACATATTACATTCTACTTGATTTACAAGTATATGCTTTAGCCCAGGAGCTGCCATGTCATTGAGTAATCATCATGAAAATTTATGTCATTAATTGAAAAGAATACCTAAGACAATAACCAATTGAATATATCAATTGAAACATGTAATTTCTCTGTACAATAAAACACATTTCAGGAGAGTGTTTTATCCTGTGTTTAAAGAATAGAATGTTCTTATGATCAAACCAGACATTGCCTATCATGAATTTATGTTTGAAACCATGTTTCTACGTGTGGCTCATACTATGTTGTTGTTTTGCTTTTTTAATAATTTTTTAATCTATTGTGTTTAATTCCCCAACTGAAAACAATGAATCTAAATATTTTCTTGCCTTAATGTTTAGTTTAAAAAGAAATTCCTATCTTAAACCATCTTTTGCTTAAAAAGAACCGTTACCTAGAAGTATTTATCTGACCTGTATAAATAGAGTTGGCATCATTACATACTTAAAAATGTTCAGGCTTCAGAGTAAGAGATTTATCCTTGAAACATGAGTCAGTCGTTTAAAATTATATTGTACTAAACAAAATATGTAGCTTCTCTATACTTCTGGGGGGGGTGTCTATAAAATTAATATCATAACATCTATCTCAGAGTTTTCAGAATTAATTGAAGAGAACACCCAAAACACCTGATCAGTCTATCTGAACCTATTAAAAAATATTTATTTTTTGCTTTAACTTACTATTATATCTTCTCATCTCTTCTCCTTCACACAGAAATGCTCAAGAGTGTCAGTTCAATTGTACTAGATTATTTACCATTATCTGTCATTTATGGTCTTTATAACTTGGATTGATTCATTACCTTTAGAAAACATAGGGAAAATTCTTGCTTCTCCTTCAAAAGCCAGATTAGAAATATTTAAATTGAATTTTTAAAAGTCAACATATATGGGCATTTGGAATGAGGATATAGCACAGTGGCAGAGTGCTTGCCTATCATGCATGAAACCCTGGTTCTATCTCCAGTACTGAAAAGGTGGTCATCATATTTTTGTAAATTAAAGAGTAATTGTAGCTAATCTGCACCAAAAATTGAGTCCAGAAAATCATATGGTGTCTCACTATACTTTTTTTTTTAACCTTTAGAAGTGTATCATCTCAATCATCAACAAAAAGTCAGGAGATAATCACTAATGAAAGGTGAGATCAAAATAAACACACACATGAAAACATACACATACAAAGAAATTGACATTTGGAAAGTTCATTTTCAGGAGCATCAGTGACAATATAGAATGTCTTTACTGTTTTCTAAAGTCTTCTTGATGTAGTGTCTATAGATACTTTGGTGCGTTAGTTGTACGTAAGAAAAATGTATGTTAGTTGTTGTAAGAAAAATGCTTCTTACTCCTAATCTGTTAGTCATCCTTAGCAGCTGACAAAAGCTTTAAGAAAATATGAGAATTTATGTATGACACTCTTCTAGAGAGGTCAAGAGAAGTAATAATTTCATATAGAACAAGGAGGAGGTAGCAGCAGGCAGAGAGAAGTGGCAGCAAAAAAAAAGAACACTTAATAAATCCTCAATCTATTCCTCACCCTCCAGAGCTCTGCCACCATGTGAGACTGGTGCTCCAAACCCAAACCCACTATCACTCCAAATGGAGTCCTTATCTCAGTCCTGTTACTTGAAACCTGATATCCAATGGAGGAAAAAAAAAAGCCCATAATTTGTAAAATACAGGGTGGTAGAGGGATTTGAGAATCGGGAAACTAGAAAGGGAAAGATTTATGAGTACCTACAAAATGTCAAGTTGAATTTTGAAATAAATTTACCCTAAAGTGCTGGTACACCTTGTTGATGAGATATAAAAACTTCACTTTAAACTTGATTCACTAGGCTGTTTTGTGAGGACCAAAATTGTCTCTACCTCACATGAGGCTTAATTTTAGGTAAAACTGATGCCAATTTCCAAATACCAAGTTGACATATAAGTTTTTAGAGTTCAAAAAGATAATAAATTGTAGAACAATTGTGTGTATTTCAACCAAAAAAAAATAAGTTAAGTCTATGAAGTCACTTGGCTCTTCAATATTTTTAATACTTAACACTTACTTGAATAAAATGATACTGGTAATCTTTGACTACTTTGATAGGTTTTTGATATATCTCAACTTTCAATGATGTTGTCATTGAAGAATCTTGATATTTGTATATACATATTTATATAATATAAAATGATATAAAGGAGATATATATGAAATATAAAGAACATATATATGTGTGTATATAAAGAGAGGCAGAGACAGAGTGACACAGAGGCTAACAGAGAAGAGATAAATTTACAAAATTCAGTCTTGTAAGTACCCACGGGAAAAATAAGAGTTTTCTGGGCTATGATTATAAAAGTTTTTTTGAGTTATATTTTTTAAATTTAGGAAATTTTTGTTGTTTAAATAATTTTTTCACTATTCCATGTTGCAAATCTGTAATGATGTATTTTTGCATTTGTTGGTGGTTGAAGTTTGTTAGACAATCACCCCATGTTTGATGATGAAGATGATGATGATGACTTTTGTGACTATTCCAACACATATCAGTAAGTTAGTTTGAAGTTTGGTGGAAGGGAGGGAGTCATCGGTATGTCTCTTACCTTTGGGAAAACAAGGTTTGTACTGATACAAAAAGGAAAACTATGAAAAGATATAAAAATGTTTGGGAGGAAGGGTACTCCAACTGAATTTACAGACAGGAACCATGTTTGAAAAAAATGATTTCCATCTACTCAAAAATAAACATTTTTTGTAGTTTCAAAATTGACTACATCCTTTATAGACAGTAATTTTATTTCAAAGTTTCTTTTTTAACAGAATTAAATAACAGAATTGAATAAATAACAGGTTATTTATTCCTTCGTAGTGGTTCTTTCTCATTTTTCCTGGATATCTTCTGATTCCTAGTTTTATAGATTTTGTCTAAGTATAAATGGGACTGATTGAAAGGGAACCTGTTCCAACCTGTTTTGCTGAATAAATCCCCTTCATGCTTATTGGAATTTTATTAATTTTATGTTTCTGAGTAATGTTACCTGGAGTACTTTCTGTTGCACTGATTTGATTGCATTTTTATTTGTACTTACTGTAACAAAACAATACATTCTCTTTTTTTCCTTTTTTTTTTTTTTTTTTTTTTTTTTTTTTTTTTGGTGCTGAGGATCAAATCCAGGGCCTTGTGCATGCAAGGCAAGCACTCTACCAACTGAGCTATATCCCCAGCCCACAAAACAATACATTCTTAAAATCACTTGTACCAGAACTGAAGAAATGTTAAGGAGATTTTTCTTCTGCTGCTCTCTTGGCCAGTTATTTAACTATTCATCAGTTTATGATCATGTTGGAAAGAGAATATCTACTGCCAAAGAGGAAACTAAAAATTAACTAGTCACTGTTGCAATTTGTTGGTGTCTAGACAAAGATTACACAGAAAACAAAATGCCAACTAATGAATGAAAATAATTAAATTACTTGGAATTTCCATTTCCTGTAACTTTTTACATCATGAACAATCAATGACGAGTTCATACTGCCCTTTATTAAATTTTATGTCTGCTTGTTACCTATTCATTTTGTGTAATGGGCTGTTCAGGGATGCGGCAAAGTTTGGAAGGATTGAGCAAAGCAAGCATTTCCTTCTTACCATACTCAGAACAACATAAAGTATTCTTTTTTGTAAACTACAAAAGCTCATTGCATAGATATAGGAGACCTTTTCAGTAGTCCTTATAAGAAACACTGTTGTGTCATACTAGGGTTTTAGTCTTAGATTTGGGAAAAGAACAGGAATCAAAAGTTTGTCTTTGTTATCTCATATTCACTTGACATTCAGCAAGTCACTAAACCTCTTTAAACTTTAGATTATTCAAATATAAACTAGTAATAATGCTATCTGTGTTATTTACCTACTATTATTATATGAAATTGGTGAAAAAAGTAAAATAATATTCATGAAAGTGCTTTAAAAACTCTATAAAGTTTTATAGGTTTTCTGCTTTAAAAAAACAACATAACAAGTTTATAATAGAAAAATAGAAATTCATTCTTTTCAAAGTACATTTCTTCATTTAAAATCTGAGTGTATCTGTCATTGGATTGAAAAGTTCTTTATTTGATATGTTAATCCTTTTTATTTTATGTAGGACTAGTAAGAATAAATTTTTAAAAAATTAAAAAATGTTTAAATGTGGGTCCACAAAAACGAGGCGAGAAGCAACGCAGAGATACAGTCTCTGAGAAAATCCTTAGCTTCCCACTGTCTTGGAGCTAGAATATGTCAAACTGCTAGAGGTGATGCACAGCATACGGAAGAGCAATGGATGTGCCTAGACAGATGTGGTTAATCTGTTCTCATTTCTCTGCTATTTTCCCACTTCTTTCTATTTATAAATATTGCCAGAGTTTTTAAAAAATTGCTTTGTAAGGGGGAGGGAGAGATCCTCTCTGCCTCCCTTAGTTCTTATATGGGTTCTTTGGCTAGATACAAAAACTGATTAGCTAGAGAAAACCATGAAAGTTTACATGAACATGGGGATCTTCACAAGAGAGTGAAGTCTGAAGAAGTGACCAAAGCATGATGCCTTTATGTTTTCTACAAAAGTCAATGCATTTTTGAAGGAATAACAGGACAAAGAGATCACTGAGGTAAGGTAGTCAATTCAGGGATGTAACTAAGAGACATATGAGGATACAGAAGTTAGTGGAAGATTAGGTTACTTCAGAAATTATTTGGTTCATTGCAGTCCTTATTACCAGTCTCATGATCCAGCCTTGATATGGGAAGAACATATGAGTTATTCAGTTTTTCATAATTGTGACCAATATACCTGACATAAGCAACTTGGAGGTATTTTGGCTCACTCTTTCAGAGGTTTCACTCCATGGTGGACTGAATCCATTGCTTTGGGCCTGAGATGAGGATGAACATCATGGGGGCAAGGAGTGGCAGAGGAAGCTGTTTGACTCAAGGCAGGTGAGAAGTAGAGACAAAGGGTGGAGTTGGAGGAAAGGGGACAGGGACAAGATACTTCCTCCAATTATGCCTCCATGTAGTTTCTACCACCTCATAGTAGTCTATTCATATGTCAATGGATTAATTCATTGATGAGGTCAGAATCCTAGTGATATAATCACTTCCCCAAAACCCTGCCTCTGGACTTTGCTACACTAGGGATCAAGCCTTTAACACACAAGCTTTGGGAGGACATTCCAGATACAAATCATAACAACATTCCTCCTAAAAAAAATCTTTATGACTTTTTGCACATAGCAAAAGGTCAAATGACTTTTTCTGAAGTTACACTTCCTTGAGTAATTTCAGCTTGAACTAATCAACATATTAATTCAGCATATTTTGAGATGATATATTTTTAACTTCTTCACGTTTGCATCCTGGAAATTATAATCTTCAAACAATTGAATACATCTATATTCTTATTTGGGATATATGCCATTATTATTTTAAAAAATATTTTTTAGGCGTACCAAGGATTAAACTCAGGAGCACTTGGCCACTGAGCCATATCCCCATCCCTGTTTTGTATTTTATTTAGAGACAGGGTCTCACTGAGTTGCTTAGCACCTCGCTTTTGCTGAGGGTGGCTTTCAACTCATGATCCTCCTGCCTCAGCCTCCTGAGCCCCTGGGATTATAGACATGTGCCACTACTAGGCCCAGCTATGCATTAGTTTCACACTTAAAAATGTATGAAGTTGTTCTGTACTCCAAGATTTTAACTATATCCACCAAAATGTCTATGTTGTAGATTTATTTCATGCATTTAAATAAAACATCTGCCCAGAAATTTCATCTTGAGATATAAAAGCGTAGTAATCTACTTTTCTCCCAGGTTAAAGCCTGATTCTACTAAATTCAACTTCAGTTTATACTATAATCTAGTAATGTTGGCCTTGTGTGTTGCGGATAGATTGGGATAAAAAGCCAGAGTCTTCCAAATGAAAGCAGGAAGACCATAGAATCATCCCAGTGCAGTTAGTGCTTTGGGTCACGGCCACGTCCTTTCCTCCAGCATCTGTACCCAAGATATAGCATCCAACCGGGAGAGACAGGACCAGCCCCTAATACAGTCTTATTTGTGTCTTATAGGTTCTATGTCTATTGATAACCACATATCTTCATCATAGTTAATATTTTTGCTTTGAATTCCTTTGATATTAATATTGTGACTTTTAGTGTTTTAAGATTTAGCATCTCATATCTTTGTCAGTCTTTTTATTTTCAAACTATCATTTAAATTTAGTTTTGTCTCACATATAGCACAAAGTATATTTAGTATTTTTTTCACATTTAGTTTTTAAACTTATCTAGAAGTACTGTCAATATTTAACCTGAGAATAATGTGTACTTGTAACTATTAGCATATTTGATTTTATTTTTATCATCTTATTTTTTCTATATTAAAAATACTTTCTTTATATTTTTCTTTGAATTTTGCTAGTTAATTGATTTGTTTTTACTCTGTTGATGTTTTTACTGATGTGAAAGTTATAGACCCATAAGCATTTGTATCTAAATGTTTAGAAAACATAATAGTAGTTTTGCTTCTCCATTAACATCTTGAACTTGTACTTCAGAAAAACAAAAAAGTGCAATCTAATTTCACTTCTGTCTTCTTCCAAGCCTTAATCCCTAAACTGATGAGAAAACCTGCAAATCCATACTACAGTTGATTTGTTTCTATTTCTTTTGTTATTGAGAATTTTGTTGTCTTTGCTTTTAAGATAATTTATTTGCATTTCTACCTGCTATATTTCCTTACTACATTTTTATTATTTATGTTTTGAGTTTGATTTTGTTTACCACTTTTATGAAGCATCTTTCTTATTCCTACATCTTTATTTTGCTTCATTGCTGTTGACTTGAACATTGCTTTGAATAATTGTTTTTAAGAAAGGTACACGGCTGTCCTGCTTTGAGTTGCTGCATGTTGAAGTATCTGTCCGTTCCTCAGATATGAGCAGTACTTTTCCCAGATTCAGGCTTATTGACTCATGGTCCTTACCCTGCAATCTGCACTAACTGTTTGAAGCTACATTTACATAACACAATCTTTTTTTTTATTATTGTTGGTCGTTCAAAACATTACACAGTTCTTAATACATCATATTTCACAGTTTGATTCAAGCGGGTTATGAACTCCCAACTTTACCCCGTATAACACAATCTTTTTAACAAGAACTGCAAAGCTAAATTATATATATATATATATATATATATATATATATATATATATATATATATATATTTAGAATAGTTTTGGGGGACACTGAAAGAGATTGGAGGAACTAAAGTGACCCCAACTCATCCCCTTGTGTCTTCATGATCCTGTGAGGTATGGTTCCATATGGTCAATTTTGTCAGGCAAGTTTAGATTTATTATAGCATTTCATTGCTACAAGAGATGCAATAGACTGTGTGGGATCAAAAGAGGCTTATAGTAAGAGAATGGTAGCCTTGGGGGAGAATTTATCTTTTAGCCATGTGGTTCCCCATCCACATCATCCTTAGCTCTCCAAACCAGAGTGGAGGTGGTAGATACAGTTGAACCTTGGAAGATTATAATAATTATCCCTATATTTCAAGTTAATCTAACAGCATTCATCCATGGATGATGGGCCATGCCTCAGTTCTACTCAGAATTTATTCTCTCCATTCTCCTGTCTTGGGCACAGGATATGAACGCTCTCTTGGGACTTACTCTACTTGGGGTGGAATTTGGATCCTATGTTAAAAGCTTTAGCAGGTCAAGAAATTGTTCCTGATGGCTACTTTGTCTCTAGCAGTAGGGTAAAATGTGGCATTAGTGGAAGCACCATCAAACAGGCTCTCCTTCCTTTGATTAATAGAAAGAACCTCATCTTTGGAGTGTATTTTTTTTTTTGAAATATGTTTTACTAAGATACCTCCAAAGTGCATTTGCAACCCCAAGTAAACCTCCCATTAATGTTTATCCTCTATATTCACTTCTTGAAACTAAACATAATGAGTGTCTAGTTTCAAAAAGTGAATATAGAGGATAGGAGAATCTGTGTCCATCCCTGAAATCCTTGTTGCATTGCTATGGAAATGGAGGTCTGGACAAGGTTTGATGACTTGCCCAATATCCTGCAGTTTGTTAACCAAAGGGCTAGGGCTGGAATATAGTTCTCTTTTATCATTCTCTTCCATCTCCATGTGATATTTCTTTAGTTGATGACCCCAAATTTAATATTACCATAAATTTTCAATGATAATATTAATTAATTACTATTAATTTTACCATAATGTTGGAGTTGGAACTTCATGTGCAAGGGAAATGGTATCAAATATTCAAAGTTCAGCATTTTATTCATGTATATTTGAAATAGGAAGGTAAAAATCTCATGAAGTATAAATGTAAAAATTTTAGTTATTAGTAAAAAGCAATTTGTTATACAACTTCTGAATTTTTTTTCCTGTTAAATTCAAGGCCTTATAAAAGGCCTTGGGTTTTTGTTAAGTTCATAATATATGTTAGAGGAAATTTTATTAATTTTTTTTTAATTTTTATAGAGACAAGATTAAGCATATTGTGGATTTAATTGTATCATCCTTTCCATTCAGGTATGTGAGACTTTAGAAAAGGAAATGATTATGACATTTAATATCAACATTTTTAATTGGAAGCAAAATAGAACAAAATAAAAAGCATATTTCCCAGGCACACATGCCTGTAATCCCAGCGGCTCGGAAGGCCAACACTAGAAAATCAAAAGTCCAAGTCCAGCTTCAGCAACTTAGCAAGGGCCTAAGCAATTTAGTAAGACCCTGTCTCAAAATAAAAAATAAAAAGGACTGGAAATGTAGCTTGGTGGTAAATTGCCCCTGGGTTAAATACCTAGTATTAAAAAAAAAAAAAAGCATTTCTACTCTCAAAATGTTGCTAAATAGCCTGTATACCCACATTTTGAATATAATCTAATTTTTTTTTTAATTTTGGTTTCAGTTGGACACTAATATTTCCAAATAAAAGGGGGAGGGAAAAGGAGGGATTATGAACTGAAATCAATTTCTATGTGTGAATGAGCATATAGTGATGAACCCAACTACTATGTATAAATAAAGCTTTTAAAAAATGTTTTTCCCCAAAACAATGACATTTGCCTAAGTCTAACTAGTGGCAGATTCATTTTTTTTCCTACTAATAAAAGTAAAAATAATGAAGCATGCATTTTAAAATTCTGTAATTATAGGTAAAGTATTTTATTAAATACCTTATGCATCCAGAATTACTTCTTAATTCTGGAAATATTTTACTTAGGTTTCTTCTCTATGTAAGAAGAAGATTTACTACTATGATTCAAATATACACCAATGTGATTGCTTCCTTTTAAATTAATAATAGTTTCATGCAAAAAATATAGTCAAATATCAGGGAATGTTTTTAAAATATATAAGAAAAAAGCACTTAAGAGTTCATTTGTGAAAATACTTATGGATTTGAATTCCTTCTCATGTGCCCATCACTGTTCTAGGAGTGCCCATGAATGTGTAATAATGTATTTGTTGAAAATTTCACTAATTAAAAAAATCTTACTGGTCAAAATGGTCTTATAGAATTAAGTCATCATTACTATAGCAATATATGCATTCCCATGTTTATAGCAGGAAATGCATAATAGCCAAAATACACAACCAGACTAGGTGTCCATCAGCCAAGGTACAGAAAAAGCAAATGTGGTATATATACACAATGGAGTTTTTTCTAATATTTATTTTTTAGTTTTAGGTGAATACAATATTTTATTTTTATGTGGGGTGCTGAGGATCAAACCCAGTACCTTGCACAAGCTTAGGCGAGCATTGAGCCACAACCCCCCGGCCCCACAATGGAGTTTTATTCAGTCATAAATAAGAATGAAATTATGTTATTTGCAGGAAAATGGTTGGATTTTGAAAACATTAATTTAAGCAAAATAAGCCAAACTCAAGCTTAGAGTCACATGTTTTCTCTCTTATGTGGAAACTAGAGAAGAAAAAGGAAAAGAAAGTGTGGTAGGGGAGGGAGTGGGAGGTGGTCTCATGAAAATGGAGAGGAGACCAGGAGAGGAAAGGGACACAGTAAGGGCAGAGGGTTGGGAAAGGGGAAATGCTGGGGAATAGTATTGATCGAATTATATTATCATATCACATGCATGGGTGAATATGTAAAAATGAATCCCACTATTATTTATAATTATAATGCACTAATAAAAAAAGATGGGGAAAAGAAAATAGTCTTACATTAGTCTTGCCTTCACTTGGGTTTTATTACTAAATTCTTTAAAATTTTTTCAGATTAATGTTTTATTTATGATGAGAAATGATTGAAATTTTCAAAATTTAAGAAGAGTTTACACACACAGTTCCAGTTCTATCTTGGGTTAGTCTGATGTATCTGTTGTAGGAGAATATGATAACATACATTACAGTGATTTGATGGGAATTTTATTCACAAACAACTGTTCTTATTGGGTAAAAATGAGTGATTTTTTTTTTTTAAGATTCTAAGGCAATACAGTTCTTTCTCCCAATGAACAGTTTAATCCTACATATTAACATTTTGTTATCTAATCATTAGCTTTGATGTTGTCTATTTATGGAGGCAAATCCCCATTATCTTTATTATCTTTATTTGTTTTAGAATATTTGGAATTTTGCTGATCTTTGTGGATGTGTTTCTTGTTGTTAATGACATAATTTTGACTGAGCGCCATATGCGTGTTTCTTTGGCATGTCGTATAAGTTCTTTATCTATTGCTTTATTTTTCGTCATGGATATTCTTCTTCAAATATATGTAGTAGGGTAAGTTTGATTTTTTTTTAAACTTAAAGCTATTTTGTACTGTTATAAGAAGCATTCGAAAATAATTATCAGGTTAACCCAACTAAATGTGCTTCTCTTTATCAAAATAATTCTCCTAAAAGGCATAGTTCACAGAGAAACAACAATCTAAACCTAGTTTATCATAGATGGGGCTTTAATAATGTTATTATTGCAATTGTCACTACAGTCTCCAACAATATATTCTAGATGGTCCCTTCAAAAGATAAAATTTAAAGGCATTTTTAAAAGAGACCAGGCACATGTACATGATGTACATGATATGTCTTCATGTACATTAAGAAGAGGAATGTGCATGTAAAGTATAAATATTAATACTTTCATTAAGAATTGAATTCCAAACAAGAGTTTATAGTATGTTAAATACAAAATAATAGATCATGAATAATCCCTGCATCAGCTAAAATGACAACTTTTGTTAAGGTGTAGAGGAGATCTGAGGCATACTCATCTCATTGGCAGGGACAACACAGCAGTTGTTGTTTTTCTTTTTTCTTTTCTTCTGTTTTTGCTGAGAAGGTAGGGGTAAGCCAAGGTTTGGGGCTGGACTGTCGTGGAAGTCATGAAGAAAGTTCCCCAGACTCACTTTTTCCAGAGCAACTCTGGCAGTTTGTCTCCTTTCCTGATGATTTTTTTTAATCCTCATGCCTTTGATCTAAAGACATTTGCTCAGTGCCAGGTTACTCAGAACCTGAAAGAGGGTGCCTCAAAATCAGAAGCTTTCCCTGGAGGACCAATGCTGAGGTTTAAAGGAGCCATTGTTGAAGAAGAAAATGTAGTAGTCAACCAGAGGCCATGTAAGGCCTTTGGGATTCATGGCCAGACAATGAATTCAAAATAGTGAAAGTTTCTTCTTCTCACAAGCTCCTCTCATATACTCGTCATTGTCCCAAATCCTCTGAGGCTGTGAGATATTCAGTTTCCACCGTCCAACTGCCCAGCATCCCATCTGCCTAGGAGAAAACAAAGCTTGCCTCTTGTTTAATAGTTTGCTTATATCTCTTATTTACTAAGCTTAAGTTGCCATATTGTTGCTTTTTCTCTGTGTGTGTGTGTGTGTGTGTGTCTAAACTGCTTGAAAACTTTCTATTAATATTTCCCTTGTTCTAGTGTAGACAATGCATTTTAAATAAACCATTGAAGTAGAATTCATACTGAAGATAAGTCAAAAACTTGTGCTCTTAAAATATTCCTATCCCTTCTTGGGGAGAATAAACATTTTATTTTATATTGCAGGAAACAACATTATTTTTCTGATGTATTTAATGTCTTCGATTCTGTCATTATTGGGGTGACTTTGGCATTTGACCTCTTGTACATGCTTTTTGACTTTCACAGCAATGTCTCCAGGTATGAAACATGTGACTTACCTCTAGAAGTTTTTCATTTCTTTCATTCTTTTATTTTTTTACATTTCAATGGCTTTAATTTTGTATCATCTTTTTTAACTTTGAGTGTTCTGCTTTTGTGCCAAATAAGCTGCTTGAAAATGAAATGTTAAGATAGATTTCCACATACTTTGAAACTATAAAAGATGGAGGCCAGTGAAAGGTATATACACTAAATACTTTTTGGTGAAAAAAGAAGATGGAGCACTCAAAGAGAGTGGGGACTTGGCCTCTTGTGCTTACTTTAACTTCACCACATTTTAAAATTCCCTCTAAATTCCATTTGTGCTTCAGCCATAAATTCCTTACACATGAAGTTCTATATATCTACCTGAATTTTTCCTACAACATAGAGTATATTGATTTAAGCATATGAAAATTTGAGTGACTCTAATCATATTCTCCAAAACATAGCACATTGAACAGGAAAACAGGAGGTGACACAGATACAACACAGAGGAAGAGTTTTGAAGTATACTTGTAGTAGAAATGAAGAAAGGTGAGGCAAAGTTAGAACCATGAGAGATTAGGAAAGTAAATGTGTGTGAATAATAGTTCTTTCTCTCCCTCCCTTCCTCTCTTCCTCCTCCCTCTCCTTCCTCTTCCCACCCCCACCCCTCTCTTTCACTGTGGCAATGAAGAAGAGTAAATGTCTATAAGGATGTAGACATTGAAGGGGTTTCTTGGCTTATTCATTAATCAAATAGCTACCATCTTTTGGTAACCTAGCTTCTCATGGCTTCAATTCAGAACCCAACTAATGTGTTATATAATAGACTTTGGAGTTTGAAAATAATCAGAGTCAATATGATCCTCCAAATGCAACCTCAGCATCATGTGAGAGCTTGCTAGAAATGCAAGAAAAACACCTCATGTCTAACCCTAAACCCACCAAATTAGTTATTCTGGAACCTGCAACCTGGGGTCTAACAAGCTTTTCTAGGTGATGTTTGTTTATGTTTAAATTAGACACTACTAGTCAGCAGCTCTCTGCTATGGTATTTCCAGTGATAGGAGAAACACCACCCAATGCACTTGAGAAGTCTCTCAGCCTGAAGCCTGCCTGATGAGCATATACAGGCTGTAGTGAACCTCTGTTACTGAAGGGAGTAGTAACATAGGTGAACAAGAATCCTTAGTTTGTTTTCATGGGGGAAAATGAAAAACATACTGATTTTTAAAAAAATATATTTTTAGTTATGAATGGACCTTTATTTTTTATTTATTTATAAGCAGTGCTGAGAACTGAACCCAGTGCCTCATACATGCTAGGTAAGTGCTCTATCACTGAGCCACAACCCCAGCCCCAACATGCTGGTCTTAAACCATAAAAGAAATCCAAAAATTCTAAGAATATTATTACTTCCTCTAGACCAGAATTTTTCAACCTTAGCATTATTAACATTTTAGGCAAATAATTCTTTGTTTAGAGGAAAGGGCAGTTTTATTCAGGGTAGGGTATTAAGCAGCATTCCTCTATTCACTAGATGTAACACCCCACCAATATATACACCCAACCGTTATGACAACCAGAAGTATTTCCAGACATTGTCAAATATCCTCTAGATGGGTGGCAAGGTGAGTTGAGGCAAAATTACTCCTGGCAAAGAACCACTGCTCTAAACAATACAAGGCTGGAGGAGTATGCTCAGTAGTAGAGTGCTTGATGAGCATGTGTGAGGCCCTGGGTTTGATCCCCAGTACCACTTAAAAAAAATGTTAAACTTAATCCATATTGACAAAATCTTCTGTTTCTGAAACAAAAATGGATCTTTAAATTTTATCTATAAATTTATTCAGATTCACCATTTTATTTCGATCTCTGCGACTTATCACTCTGATCAGAATGTTTCATTTGGCTTACCAAAAAAGACAACTTGAAAAGCTGACCAGAAGGCTGGTGAGTAAGCAAAACATGTTTATTTTGGGCTGGGGAAGTAGCTCAGTGGTAGAGTATTTGCCTAGCACGTGCAAGGCCCTAGGTTCAATCCTCAGTACCACACACATACACACACACACACACACACACACACTTCTTTTGTGTTTATGAAAATATAAGGGTTATAGATATTTACATAATGTTTTATTTTTATGTTGATTTATATCTTACACATTGTAAAATTACTTTAAACTCCCAGGTTTCAGGAAACAGAAGGAGATACACAAAGGATGGATTTGACCTGGACCTCACTTACATTACTGGTTTGTGACTTTAACTGTTGATTTATTTATATTAATTTCTAATTGTTCTTATGAGTAATAATATTTTCTTTTGGTTTTGCCTTGTTGAAGTATTTTCTTTTAAATTATCCTTTACCCATGAAGACACATTCCCTGGTAATGGAAAAATTCATTCATTTCAAATCAGGTCTACTTGGTGGAATGGATTTTCAGCTGACTCTATTTGAGTTTGATTTAGAATTTATTGAGTTGTGATAGTCATCCTGGGTTCCAAAAGTCCCAGAGAGACTCCTTTTTTTCCTTGAACCCAAAAGAATGAGGTCACTGTTTTGTAGGTCTCAGGTTTTCTGAGTCAAGATGGATAGAAAGCACCTGGAGTTTCTATCATCACTGGATCCCAGACTTCCTGGTTTTTCTTTGGTGTTCAAGAAATAAATTCCAACTACAGGGGAAGCTCTAGACTGATGTCAATACAAATCTGTGGCATATGGCATACAGTCAGTTCAATAATAATTTTTTTGAATAACTAAATATATTATCTAAATTTATTAAATGACTAAATAAATTACATAAATATAATATAAAATATTGTACACTGAGAATGTGTTAGCTTTTTTTCTCTATCTTGAAAGTTCTTTTCTGTGAAAAGGGAGTCTGATTAAATGTAGATTAGATTTTTGTATATTGTTTCACATCTATAATGACATTCATAGTAGTGATTACTTTGACTTCCAGAGCGTATTATTGCCATGTCATTTCCATCTTCTGGAAAGCAGTCTTTCTATAGGAATCCAATTCAGGTAAGGATGTTAATATACAAATATTCACTTCTCGGTGAATATGGACAGTGAAGTCATAAACTTGATACTGACCCAGAGATGGTAATACTTTTCTAAAAGTTTGCTCTTTCAGGTAAAAAAAAAATCATAATGGGTTGATATCAATTTGATTTTATTATTTACAAACCATTCAAACATACTGGCTTATAACAACACCTTTTATTTCACTTATGACATGTGGTTTGTGAATTTGGATTGGGCTTAACTGGGTGGTTCTGATAATCAGGGACAGAACTGGCTATCTCATCTGGACTTGCTCATGCATCTGTGGATAGCTTTTGGGTCATCAGAGTACTGGCTAGTCTAAAATGCCTGGCTAGATGGTTCTACATAGTGTCTCTTCCCAAGGCAGACTAGGTCGATCTTGTTTACATGGTGGCAGAAGCAAAGGTCCAAGGGACAGCAAGCAAAAGAATGCAAAGCTTCTTATGACCCAGATTCTATACTAGTATAATGTGGCATCTACTTCATTCTATTGTCCGAAGCAAACTACAAAACCAGTCTGTATTCAAGGAGTAAAATAGGAGAAATTGCAAAGAATTATGGTCATTTTTCATTGTTTATCGGGAGAAGAAAGGGAAAGCTGTAACTAAAATGTATGCTTTTAGATTGCTATTGTAAATTAAATGGAGGAATAACATTTTGGGCTCTGTGGATGACTAAATTAATTTCAAACATATAGGGCTGTTTGCTATTGAAGAAATTCCAGCTGAAAGACATTAAGAAGTTAGCATTTATGTGTGTATTATTACATTTATTTTACCCCAATAAAAATGTAATTATATATCAGTATGTATGTATGCCTATATACAAATGCAATCATGTGTCTTTTAATAAGATATGTTGTATTGAGTGATCACATCATTGTGTGAGCATCATAGATACACCCTATTTCACCACATAATCATTGCAGATTTGCCAAATATTTGCAAAAAATATTAAGATTTTTTTAATCATGATGATTAATATTACTTAAAAATTATTTAAACTCTCTTTGATGCAAGATTAGAATGTATGAAATACTCATGAATATATGTTAAAACCAAACAGTCCAAGTTAACACATATCATTTCTTCATAAGAGTTTAGCTTTCATTTTCCTGGTCTGGGAAAAAAAAAAAGCTAACCATTAGTTGTTTTTGATTTGTGCTTTATAGTTGAAATATTACCTTGAGAAAATTTACCTTGGTTTTCTAAGCTATGGACTTGCAAAACTTAATCTTGTGTGTTGGAAGATTCAGTGCCAGCATCATTTATTTTCATATCTGGTGTGCAGTCCTTAGTGCTACTCATAAAAAAAAAAAATGTGTTTACCATTAGTACTATAGCACCCCAAAAAAACCACCCAAGTCAACTTTTGGAAGTATACTGAGGATAATTTCTAGGTTCAAGTCCCAGTGCATAAGAAGACAAATGTGCATCCATATGTGAATACGATGAACAGAATTATACCATGTGGTAATTATGCAATGAAAGGCTGTAAACTAATTTTATTGTTTATTTTTAAAATATTTAATTATTTATTCATTTTTTTAGTTCTAGGTGGACACAATACCTCTATTTTATTTTTATGTGGTGCTGAGGATCGAACTCAGTGCCTCATGCATGCTAGGTGAGTGCTCTACCATGGAGCCACAATCCAGCCCATAAACTAATTTTTAGACTGAAAAAAAAACCCAGTGAAATATAGTACTTAAATAAACTAAAACAGTTACAGGGACACTAGGGAACATAAGCTTATGAGACCACTGTTGGTCATTATGTGGCACATGACTATATACATAATTATACATATGCATATAAAATTTTATGTTTATTGAAGTATACTGTAAATTGCATTAACTGTGTACTTGATGAAATTATGTATAAGTATACATGCATGTAGCCAACACCCCTATAAAGGTATTGAAAATTTCTTGCCCCTTTCCAGACAATACTTCAAAACACCAGAAACAATTACTATTTTGACTTATCACAGATTAATTTTACTGTTCCTTGAATTTCATGTAAGTGGAATCATATAGTAGGTCTTTTGTAACTGGCTTTTAATCTTCAAAATAAATTCTGTCAGATTCATCTCATATTATTTTATAAACTGATGGCTGTTTTTTTAAAACAATGAAAACATTAAGATTTATTGCTTTATAGAACACTATAATTAAAATGCAAGCATGTGCACACAGAAAGCATATAATTATATACTGCTTGACAGTCACATTACATCCTGCAAAACACATTACATTCTACAAAATCCACTTTACATGAATTTAAAAATTCTAAATATCAAAAAGTACAAATGAAAAGAGAGGACTAACACTTCTCAAAAGAAGAAATACAAATATCCAAAAAAATATATGAAAAAGTATTCAGCATCATTAGCAGTTAGAGAAATGCAAATCAAAACTACATTCAGATTTCATCTCACTCCAGTCAGAATGGCAGTCATCAAGAGCAAACAATAATAAATGCTGGAGAGGATGTGAAGAAAAAGGAACCCTTACACTGGTAATGGGAGTAAATTAGTACAACAATTATGGAAATCAGTATGGAGGTTCCTCAAAAGATTAGGCATGGGACATCATATGATCCAGCTGTACCACTCCTCAATATTTATTCCAAAGGATTAAAGTCATCATGTTATAGTGACACATACAAATCTAGTTTTAGAGCAGCACAATTCACAGTAGCCAAACTATGAAACCACCATAGGTGTTCATCAACAGATAAATGGATCAAAAAATGTGGTATGTATACACGATGGAGTTTTATTCAGCCATAAAAAGAATGAGATTATATCATTTTCAGGAAAATGGATGGAACTTGAGAGCATTATGTTAAGTGAATAAGCCAAACTCAGAAGGTCAAGGGTCATATATTTTCTCTCATATGTGGAAGCTAGAGAGGAAAAAGAAAAGGAAAGGTGGGAGGGGGATGCAGGGGGGAATCTCATGAAAATCAAGGGAGATCAGTACAGTAGAGGAAAGGGAACAGAGGGAGGGAGGAAGAGAGTGAAAAGGGAAAATACTAGGGAATGATATTGGCCAAATTATATTGTGTGCATGTACAAATATGTAACAACAGATTCCACCATATGTACAACTATAATGCACCAATTAGAAAAGGGGGGAAAAAAGAAAGAGGTTTAAATTTGGGAGCCAGAAATTTTGACAGGGAAGTCATAGTTCACATAACTTTATAATATATGAAACTGAAAATATTGAGTTAGAGTAATCTATATTTAACAAATATAATACTGTCGAAGGAGCATGTTTAACAAATTTAATTCACTTCCCCAAACTGGCAGAATCATCTTATAGGTAAAGCATCCCTTGATTGCTAATAATGTTTTTTAGTATGTTGAATTAATTATTGTCAGTTAATTACAGTTTATCTAAATGGAGCCATTTTTTCTTTTTATAAATTTGGTGGTTAGTATTTTAGGGGTACTTAATAATATCTGGAATGTGTTTTTAAAAACCCAAGACCTAGTGGGCACAGTGGTGTACACCTGTAATCCCAGTGGCTCAGGAGGTTTAAGCAGGTGGATTGCACATTCAAAGCCAGCCTCAGAATCTTAGTGAGACCCTCAGCGATTTACCAAGACCCTATCTCAAAAAATAAGAAGGGCCTGGAATATATAGCTTAGTAGTTAAGTGCCCCTGGGTTCAATCCCCAGTACCAAATATTAAAAAGAAAAAATAAAACCCAGGACCATCATTTAGCATGTAAATCCAAATATAAACATTACTCTTGGCTTCTGGTCTCTAGATTATTGGTTTCTATCATTTTTTTTACTGCTACTTGCTTGGTATTGACAAATACCCTAATAAGTCATTGATCCCTTTACCATTTTTAATCAAAATATCCAAAGATGAATCACCTATTTTCATAAAATTCACAAATCATGAGCCACACAAAAAGCATAACTTGCCAGGCATAGTGAAAACACTTTTAATCCCAGATACTCAAGAGAATGAGGCAAGAGGATCACAAGTTTGATGCCAACCTCAGAACTTAGAAAGACCCCATTTTATAATAAAAAGGGCTGGGGATGTAGCAAGAGTTAGAGTACCTTTAAGTTCAATTCTGAGTACCAAAAAAAGAAAAAGAACAAAAAAGCATACCTAATGGCTGAACTAATAATTAGTCTTTCTTTTTTGCCAAGGCATAGGCTCAAATCTAAACTATTAGTTCAATTACCTGGGCAGACTGAGAACTAAGCTATGAAGCTACTTCAGTGACGGTATATTCAGTGGTAACAGGATATCCTACACAGTGAATGTCATATTATAGATAAGAACTATTTTAAATCAAGGTTGACTAAAGGGTGAAGAATTCAGATTTGAGCATACTTAACTTCCAGGATGATGTCCAGGAGTCATGTGATTCCACATGATTATACTTCAAAGAGATGACAGTTTTAGAATTATGGTTTGGGCAATGATGAGTATATAAAGCATGGATAAATTTTCACAAATGGGAAATTGGCTAGCAGAAAAATGTTTAAATGCTTCATCAAAGTAGCAAGAATTGTACAGATGTGGGACCCATAGAATTAATGGGGGAAAATATGATGGTGGACGCATCAACAAATTTGCCACTACTGCCACATCATACCAGTAAAGATGTGCCTTTGCTCCTACATCAAGAAATGTGCTACTCTGGGCAGAAAGAAGTGTTTGGCAGATTTAAGAAAACCCAAAGGTGCCAATAAAATATAAGATAGTGAAGGCATAGATAAATTCCTTGAGTCTTATGACCTGCCCAGATTGAGTCAGGAGGATATAGACAACCTAAACAGACCAATAACAATAGAGGAAATAGAAGAAACCATCAAAAGATTACAAACTAAGAAAAGCCCTGGACCGGATGGGTATACAGCAGAGTTTTACAAAACCTTTAAAGAGGAACTAACACCAATACTTTTCAAGCTATTTCAGGAAATAGAAAAAGAGGGAGAACTTCCAAATTCATTCTACGAGGCCAACATCACCCTGATTCCGAAACCAGACAAAGACACTTAAAAGAAAGAAAACTACAGACCAATATCTCTAATGAAACTTGACGCAAAAATCCTCAATAAAATTCTGGCGAATCGGATTCAAATACATATCAAAAAAATTATACACCATGATCAAGTAGGATTCATCCCTGGGATGCAAGGCTGGTTCAATATACGGAAATCAATAAATGTTATTCACCACATCAATAGACTTAAAAATAAGAACCATATGATCATCTCGATAGATGCAGAAAAAGCATTCGACAAAGTACAGCATCCCTTTATGTTCAAAACTCTAGAAAAATTAGGGATAACTGGAACATACCTCAACATTGTAAAAGCAATCTACGATAAGCCACAGGCCAGCATCATTCTGAATGGAGAAAAATTGAAGGCATTCCCTCTAAGATCTGGTACAAGACAGGGATGCCCTCTCTCACCACTTCTGTTCAACATAGTCCTCAAAACACTGGCCAGAGCAATTAGACAGACGAAAGAAAATAAAGGCATAAAAATAGGAAAAGAAGAACTTAAATTATCACTATTTGCAGATGATATGATCCTATACCTAGCAGACCCAAAAGGGTCTACAAAGAAAATATTAGAGCTAATAAATGAATTCAGCAAAGTGGCAGGATATAAGATCAACACACATAAATCAAAGGCATTCCTGTATATCAGCGACAAATCCTCTGAAATGGAAATGAGGACAACCACTCCGTTCACAATATCCTGAAAAATAATAAAATACTTGGGAATCAACCTAACAAAAGAGGTGAAAGATTTATATAATGAAAATTACAGAACCCTAAAGAAAGATATAGAAGAAGACCTTAGAAGATGGAAAAATATACCCTGCTCATGGATAGGCAGAACTAACATCATCAAAATGGTGATATTACCAAAAGTTCTCTATAAGTTAAATGCAATGCCAATCAAAATCCCAATGGCATTTCTTGTAGAAATAGATAAAAGAATCATGAAATTCATATGGAATAATAAAAGACCCAGAATAGCAAAAACAATGCTAAGCAGGAAGTGTGAATCAGGGGTATAGCGATACCAGACTTCAAACTATACTACAGAGCAATAGAAACAAAAACAGCAGGGTACTGGTACCAAAACAGGCGGGTGGACCAATGGTACAGAATAGAGGATACAGTAACCAATCCACAAAACTACAACTATCTTATATTTGATAAAGGGGCTAAAAGCATGCAATGGAGGAAGGATAGCACAAATGGTGCTGGGAAAACTGGAAATCCATTTGCATCAAAATGAATCTGAATCCCTATCTCTCGCCATGCACAAAAGTTAACTCAAAATGGATCAAGGAGCTTGATATTAAATCAGAGACACGGCATCTGATAGAAGAAAAAGTTGGTTATGATCTACATACTGTGGGATCAGGCCCCAAATTCCTCAATAGGACACCCATAGTGCAAGAGTTAACAACTAGAATCAACAAATGGGACTTACTCAAACTAAAAAGTTTTTTCTCAGCAAAAGAAACAATAAGAGAGATAAACAGGGAGCCTACATCCTGGGAACAAATCTTTACTCCTCACACTTCAGATAGAGCCCTAATAACCAGAATATACAAAGAACTCAAAAATTAGACAATAAGATAACAAATAACCCAATCAACAAATGGGCCAAGGACCTGAACAGACAGTTCTCAGAGGAGGACATACAATCAATCAATAAGTACATGAAAAAATGCTCACCATCTCTAGAAGTCAGAGAAATGCAAATCAAAACTACCCTAAGATACCATCTCACTCCAGTAAGATTGGCAGCCATTAGGAAGTCAAACAACAATAAGTGCTGGAGAGGATTCGGGGAAAAGGGCACTCTTGTTCATTGCTGGTGGGACTGCAAATTGGTGCAGCCAATTTGGAAAGCAGTATGGAGATTTCTTGGAAAGCTGGGAATGGAACCACCATTTGACCCAGCTATTCCCCTTCTCGGTCTATTCCCTAAAGACCTAATAAGAGCATGCTACAGGGACACTGCTACATCGATGTTCATAGCAGCACAATTCACTATAGCAAGATTATGGAATCAGCCTAGATGCCCTTCAATAGATGAATAGATAAAAAAAAATGTGGCATTTCTACACAATGGAGTATTACTCTGCATTAAAAAATGACAAAATCATAGAATTTGGAGGGAAATGGATGGCATTAGAGCAGATTATGCTAAGTGAAGCTAGCCAATCCTTAAAAAACAAATACCAAATGACCCCTTTGATATAAGGGGAGTAAACAAGGACAGGGTAGGGACGAAGAGCTTGAGAAGAAGATTTACATTAAACAGGGATGAGAGGTGGGAGGGAAAGGGAGTGAGAAGGGAAATTGCATGGAAATGGAAGGCGATCCTCAGGGTTATACAAAATGATATATAAGAGGAAAGGAGGGGTAAGACAAGATAATATAAATGGAAGAAATGATTTACAGTAGAAGGGGTAGAGAGAGAAGAGGGGAGGGGAGGGGAGGGGAGGGGGGATAGTAGAGAATAGGACAGACAGCAGAATACATCAGACACTAGAAAGGCAATATGTCAATCAATGGAAGGGTAACTGATGTGATACAGCAATCTGTATACGGGGTAAAGTTGGGAGTTCATAACCCGCTTGAATCAAACTGTGAAATATGATGTATTAAGAACTATGTAATGTTTTGAACGACCAACAATAAAAAAAAAAGAAAAGAAAAGAAAAGAAAACCCAAAGGTGAAAGACAAATTTTCTGCTTTCACAGAAAATGAGGTTGTAAACTTAGCCCACACAAAGGTTGAAATATTAAGGAAAATCAGATATATCTTACCTACAATCCTAAAATCTTCCTGGCTATCTTTTAATTTTTTGGCCTTGAATCAATTGAATACTCTTTATTCTGGGTGAGGACCCAAATTATCCATTTAGTGACAGATTGTGGTCTTTGTAGATTCTTGGTAGATTGAACTTTTCTCTAGATGCCTGTGTTCCTTCTCAGTTAATTTGGCTAGGAGGTATTTAGAGTTGTTCAGTAAACTACTTAGATCAGAAAACAAAAGTTGCAACAATATCTATACATTGAGTCAAGGATGGGCTCATGCTGGAAAATCAAATCATTAAAAAAATTTTGAGGACATTAAGAGAAATATGGAGATCCAAGGAGTCTCTAAAACTTAATTACCTAGGTATATTATTATTTTCACCAAAGGAGCAAATATGCTGTTCTTATATATGGGTATACTAAAAAAGCTGCACATAAATTTACCAGTGTGTGAGAGAATTTTCTTATTGAGAGAACGCAGTTCAAGACTGTATTCTAATGGTTGCATGATATTTCATTGCACTGTCACTATTATAAATAACACTATTGAGCAGAAGACTATTTCTAGTTAGAATCCTAGGAGTGAAATTACCTAGTTAAAGAATATGAATATTTTTAGGGTTCTTACTACATATTGCCAAATCCATGGGATTGTAATAGCAACAAATCAAAAGTTTTATTTTCATGCCATATTGGCCAGCATTGGACTTTCTCATTTGAAGGGAAAGGGCTGATTTCATAAGTGAAAATGGCATTTCATTGTTGTTTTCACTTTTGATCAGCAAGGCTGTATATTACATAGGTTGTTAATTCATTGGATTTTTCTCTTTTGTGGTTATTTAGGTCTTTGGTCCATTTATCTATTGGTTGAAAAGGTACTATTTAAAATTGTAGTTACTAATTTAAATTAAATTAATGAGTTATTAATTTATTACACTTGGCATGGTTGCCATTCAGTTGAGTTTAATGATAAATCTTTTCCCCTGTTTATTGTGGCATTTTTTTTGAGAGAGAGAGAGAGAGAGAATTTTTAATATTTTATTTTTTGGCAGACACAACATCTTTATTTGTATGTGGTGCTGAGGATCGAACTCAGGCCACACGCATGCCAGGCAAACACGATACCACTTGAGCCACATCCCCAGCCCTGTTGTGGCATTTTTTAAAACAGAAGTTGCCCGTTTTTACAAAGTCAAACCTAAACCTGTTGCTATTCCATTTACTCAACACTTTATCCAAAGAATTGAATACTGTTTATTTAAATTTGGCTAGGAGGTAAATTAAATAAATTCAAATTTATTTTAAATTTCTCAGAGATATTTGGGTGGTTTTACATTTGATTTCTCATTTGTATCTGGATTTTATTTGAGTGAAAAACATCACATGAATTTTTTTTATTGTTGGTAGTTCAAAACATTACACAGTTCTTAATATATCATATTTCACAGTTTGATTCAAGTGGGTTATGAACTCCCAACTTTACCCCGTATACAGATTGCTGTATCACATCAGTTACACTTCCATTGATTTACATATTGCCATTCTAGTGTCTGATATATTCTGCTGTCTATCCTATTCTCTACTGTCCCCCCTCCCCTCCCCTCCCCTCCCCTCTTCTCTCTCTACCCCCTCTACTGTAAATCATTTCTTCCACTTGTATTATTCTTCTCTTACCCCTCCTTTCCTCTTATATGTAATTTTGTATAACCCTGAGGATCAACTTCCCTTTTCATGCAATTTCCCTTCTCTCTCCCTTTCCCTCCCACCTCTCATCCCTGTTTAATGTTAATCTTCTTCTCTAGCTCTTCGTCCCTACCCTGTCCTTAATTACTCCCCTTATATCAATGAAGTCATTTGGCATTTGTTTTTTAAGGATTGGCTAGCTTCACTTAGCATAATCTGCTCTAATGCCATCCATTTCCCTCCAAATTCTATGATTTTGTCGTTTCTTAATGCAGAGTAATACTCCATTGTGTATAAATGCCACATTTTTTTATCCATTCATCTATTGAAGGGCATCTAGGTTGGTTCACAATTTTGCTATCGTGAATTGTGCTGCTATGAACATCGATGTAGCAGTGTCCCTGTAACATGCTCTTATTAGGTCTTTAGGGAATAGACCGAGAAGGGGAATAGCTGGGTCAAATGGTGGTTCCATTCCGAACTTTCCAAGAAATCTCCATACTGCTTTCCAAATTGGCCGCACCATTTGCAGTCCCACCAACAATGAACAAGTGTACCCTTTTCCCCGCATCCTCTCCAGCACTTGTTGTTGTTGGACTCCCTAATGGCTGCCAATCTTACTGGAGTGAGATGGTATCTTAGGGTGGTTTTGATTTGCATTTTTCTGACTGCTAGCAATGGTGAGCATTTTTTCATGTACTTATTGATTGATTGTATGTCCTCCTCTGAGAACTGTCTGTTCAGGTCCTTGGCCCATTTGTTGATTGGGTTATTTGTTATCTTATTGTCTAATTTTTTGAGTTCTTTGTATACTCTGGATATTAGGGCTCTATCTGAAGTGTGAGGAGTAAAGATTTGTTCCCAGGATGTAGGCTCCCTGTTTACCTCTCTTATTGTTTCTTTTGCTGAGAAAAAACTTTTTAGTTTGAGTAAGTCCCATTTGTTGATTCTAGTTGTTAACTCTTGCGCTATGGATGTCCTATTGAGGAATTTGGAGCCCGACCCCACAGTATGTAGATCATAGCCAACTTTTTCTTCTATCAAATGCCGCGTCTCTGATTTAATATCAAGCTCCTTAATCCATTTTGAGTTAACTTTTGTGCATGGTGAGAGAAAGGGATTCAATTTCATTTTGTTGCATATGGATTTCCAGTTTTCCCAGCACCATTTGTTGAAGATGCTATCCTTCCTCCAATGCATGCTTTTAGCCCCTTTATCAAATATAAGATAGTTGTAATTTTGTGGATTGGTTTCTGTGTCCTCTATTCTGTACCATTGGTCCACCCGCCTGTTTTGGTACCAGTACCATGCTGTTTTTGTTTCTATTGCTCTATAGTATAGTTTGAAGTCTGGTATCGCTATACCGCCTGATTCACACTTCCTGCTTAGCATTGTTTTTGCTATTCTGGGTCTTTTATTTTTCCATATGAATTTCATGATTGTTTTATCTATTTCTAGAAGAAATGCTGTTGGGATTCTGATTGGCATTGCATTGAACTTATAGAGAACATTTGGTAATATTGCCATTTTGATGATGTTAGTTCTGCCTATCCATGAACAGGGTATATTTTTCCATCTTCTAAGGTCTTCTTCTATATCTCTCTTTAGGGTTCTGTAGTTTTCATTGAATAAGTCTTTCACCTCTTTTGTTAGGTTGATTCCCAAGTATTTTATTATTTTTGAGGATATTGTGAACGGAGTGGTTGTCCTCGTTTCCATTTCAGAGGATTTGTCGCTGATATACAGGAATGCCTTTGATTTATGCGTGTTGACTTTATATCCTGCCACTTTGCTGAATTCATTTATTAGCTCTAATATTTTCTTTGTAGACCCTTTTGGGTCTGCTAGGTATAGAATCATGTCATCTGCAAATAGTGATAATTTAAGTTCTTCTTTTCCTATTTTTATGCCTTTAATTTCTTTCGTCTGTCTAATTGCTCTGGCCAGTGTTTCGAGAACTATGTTGAACAGAAGTGGTGAGAGAGGGCATCCCTGTCTTGTTCCAGATTTTAGAGGGAATGCCTTCAATTTTTCTCCATTCAGAATGATGCTATCCTGAGGCTTATCGTAGATTGCTTTTACAATGTTGAGGTATGTTCCTGTTATCCCTAGTTTTCTAGAGTTTTGAACATAAAGGGATGCTGTACTTTGTCGAGTGCTTTTTCTGCATCTATCAAGGTGGTCATATGGTTCTTAAATCTTTAAGTTTGTTGATGTGGTGAATAACATTTATTGATTTCTGTATATTGAACCAGCCTTGCATCCCAGGGATGAATCCTACTTGATCATGGTGCACAATTTTTTTGATATGTTTTTGTATCCGATTCGCCAGAATTTTATTGAGGATTTTTGCATCTAGGTTCATTAGAGATATTGGTCTGTAGTTTTCTTTCTTTGAAGTGTCTTTGCCTGGTTTCGGAATCAGAGTGATGTTGGCCTCGTAGAATGAATTTGGACGTTCTCCCTCTTTTTCTATTTCCTGGAATAGCTTGAAAAGTATTGGTATTAGTTCCTCTTTAAAGGTTTTGTAGAACTCTGCTGTATAGTCATCCGGTCCTGGGCTTTTCTTAGATGGTAATCTTTTGATGGTTTCTTCTATTTCCTCAATTGATATTGGTCTGTTTAGGTTGTCTATATCCTCCTGACTCAATCTGGGCAGATTATATGACTTAAGAAATTTATCGATGCCTTCACTATCTTCTATTTTATTGGAGTATAAGGCTTCAAAATAATTTCTGATTATCTTCTGTATTTCTGAAGTGTCTGTTGTGATATTGCCTTTTTAACCCGTATGCTAGTAATTTGAGTTCTCTCTCTTCTTCTCTTTGCTAGCATGGCTAAGGGTCTGTCGATCTTATTTATTTTTTCAAAGAACCAACTTTTAGTTTTGTCAATTTTTTCAATTGTTTCTTTTGTTTCGATTTCATTAATTTCAGCTCTGATTTTAATTATTTCTTGCCTTCTACTTCTTTTGCTGTTGTTTTGCTCTTCTTTTTCTAGGATCTTGAGATGAAGTATGAGATCATTTATTTGTTGATTTTTTTCTTTTTTTAAGGAATGAACTCCAAGCAATGACTTTTCCTCTTAGAACTGCTTTCAATGTGTCCCATAGATTCTGATATGTTGTGTCTGTGTTTTCCATTTAACTCTAAGAATTTTTTAATTTCCTCCTTGATGTCTTCTAAAACCCATTGATCATTTAGTAACCTATTGTTCATTCTCCAAGTGATCCATGATTTTTCCTTTCTTCTTTTATCATTGATTTTCAGTTTCATTCCATTATGATCAGATAAGATGCATGGTATTATCTCTACTCCTTTATATTGTCTAAGAGTTGCCCTGTGACATAATATATGATCTATTTTTGAGAAGGATCCATGTGCTGCTGAGAAAAAAGTGTAACTGCTTGATGTTGGGTGGTATATTCTATATATGTCAATTAAGTCTAGGTTGTTAATTGTGTTATTGAGGTCTATAGTTTCCTTATTCAACTTTTGTTTGGAAGATCTGTCCAGTGGTGAGAGAGGTGTGTTGAAGTCTCCCATGATTATTGTATGGTGGTCTATTAGACTCTTGAACTTGAGAAGAGTTTGCTTGATGAACATAGAGCACCGTTGTTTGGGGCATATATATTTATGATTGTTATGTCTTGTTGGTGTATGATTCCCTTGAGCAGTATGTAGTGTTCCTCTTTATCCCTTTTGATTAACTTTGGCTTGAAATCTATTTTATTTGATAGGAGTATGGACACTCCTGCTTGTTTCCGCAGTCCATATGAGTGATATGATTTTTCCCAACCTTTCACCTTCAGTCTATGTATTTCTTTTCCTATCAAATGTGTCTCCTGTAGGCAGCATATTGTTGGGTCTTGTTTTGTGATCCATTCAACTAGCCTGTGTCTCTTAATTGGTGAGTTTAAGCCATTAACATTTAGGGTTATTATTGAGATATGGTTTGTTCTTCCAGCTATATTTGTTTATTAATGCTGCTAAACCTGATTTGTTTTCCTCTTTGATTATTGTCCCCCCTTTACTGTCCTACCTCCCTCTGTTGGTTTTCAATGTTATTTTCCATTTCCTCTTCCTGTAGTGTTTTGCCAAGGATTTTTTGAAGAGATGGTTTTCTAGCTGCAAATTCATTTAACTTTTGTTTATCGTGGAAGGTTTTAAGTTCATCTTCCATCCTGAAGCTTAATTTCACTGGATACACGATTCTTGGTTGGAACCCATTTTCTTTTAGTGTTTGAAATATGTTATTCCAGAATCTTCTAGCTTTCAGAGTCTGTGTTGAGAGATCAGCTGTTATCCTGATTGGTTTACCCCTAAATGTAATCTGCTTCCTTTCTCTTGTAGCTTTTAAAATTCTCTCCTTATTCTGTATGTTGGACATCTTCATTATAATGTGTCTAGGTGTGGATCTCTTATGATTTTGCACATTCGGCGTCCTGTAAGCTTCTAGGATTTGGGATTCTGTCTCATTCTTCAAGTCTGGGAAGTTTTCTCGTATTATTTCACTGAATAGATTGTTTATTCCTTTGGTTTGGAGCTCTGTGCCTTCCTGTATCCCAATGACTCTTAAGTTTGGTCTTTTAATATTATCCCATAGTTCTTGGATGTTCTGCTCATGGTTTCTTAGCAGACTTGCTGAGCTGTCTATGTTCTTTTCAAGTTGAAATACTTTGTCTTCATTGTCTGATGTTCTATCTTCTATGTGATCTACTCTGCTGGTAGTATTCTCAATTGAGTTTTTAAGTTGGTTTATTGCTTCCTGCATTTCTAGGATTTCTATTTGTTTGTTTTTTATTACCTCTATCTCCCTGTGAAATTGATCTTTTACTTCCTGGATTTGTTTATGTAGTTCCTTGTCAATGTGATCTTTCATTGTCTGATTTTGCTGTCTCATGTCTTCCTTGAGACTCTAGATCATCTGAAGCATGTATATCCTGACCTCTTTATCTGACATTCCATCTGTTGCAGCTATTACCTCTTCTAAAGTTGAGTTGACCTGCATGACTTGTGGTCCTTTCTTTCCTTGTCTTTTCATACTGCTGGCGTTTCTTTCTGCTTGGTGAAACTGTTGTGTTTTTGAAATTTTCCCTCTATTTATTTATATTGCTCTTGTATAGTTGAAAAATCTCCCTTGCAGGGCAGGTAATGGCTGTGATCCTCCTCCAATTGGGGTGATCTGTCTGCCACGCTGGCGGGCCGCTAGGCCTGCTCTGCAGGTGGTCACAGTCCCGCCTACCTTGCAGGCACTGGGGGAGGGGGCGGGCCTGCCTCTCTGCAGGCCGCTGGACCTGTCCTGCTGGTGTGTCGCAGGTGCGCCTACCCTGTAGGTGCGTGGGGCACCTCTGTCACTCCACAGGTTGCTGGGCCTGACCTTCCCGTGGGTCGCAGGTCCGCCTACCTTGCAGGTGCAGGGGGAGGGGGCGGCTCCGCCCCTCAGCAGGCTGCTGGGCCTGATCTGCAGGTGGTCACAGTCCTGCCTACCTTGCAGGCACTGGGGGAGGGGGTGGGCCTGCCCCTCAACAGGCCGCTGGACCTGTCCTGCTGGTGTGTCGCAGGTGCGCCTACCCTGCAGGTGCGTGGGGCAGCTCTGTCACTCCGCCAGTTGCTGGGCCTGACCTGCCCGTGGGTCGCAGGTCCGCCTACCTTGCAAGTCCACATGAATTTTTGAAGTGTATAAAACTCCCATTCTGTGCAGACTCTAGGTGTTTGTCTTTTTTACTTATCATTTCCTTCTGACATAGAAATAACTAATTTACAATGTGATTAGTTTGATAGCTTAGTTTACTTTTTTTTAAATATTAAGCCAGTAAACACGCTCTGATGGTACTAATCAGCTTTTTAATGTTGTGACAGTTATTTTTTCTATTGCGGAAATATGTGTGTGCATGTTTCAGGTAGATAAGTTTTCTAGAAACATTATTGGATTAATATGGTGGTCTTAACTCTATTTTCAATAATAACTACTATTTGTTTCTTGTTTTAAACGTTATGCATTTATGTACATACACATATGCACACATATATACATATTCATATTTTTAAATATTTATTTTTTAGTTGTAGTTGGACACACACCTTTATTTTATTTATTTATTTTTATGTAGTGCTGAGGATGGAACCCAGGGTCCCACACAAGTGAGGCGAGCGATGTGCCGCCGAGCCACAACCCCAGCCCTATAACATAAAAATCAGATAAGCTAAACATTCTCCATGTTTCTATCACTTATCTAAAATTTGATATAATTTATCATTTTCTATCATTTATGCCACACACAACTATATTATATTTATGCTTATTTATTTACATAGTGCTTAGACTGTAATATCTAGGTAATTATATAGGAGATATCTATTCAGAATTAGATTTGAATAGCAACCATTTATTACTTGCCATGAATTAATGATTTGAAAGAAATTTACCTAAGCTAATTAACCAGCCAGTTTCCTTCTCTGGTAGCTTAAACAATGTCTATGTGTAGTACAGGTTAATTTAAGTAGCCAAGCTGGCTCTGTGGGCAATTTGAAAATAATCAACTGGTTACATATGATTTAGAATGCACATACCCTCATATGTCTTGAATTTCCCTGAAGCTACCAGTGACAGGTGAATAAAAATTAATAATCATTTTAGGTTACTCATGGATATATAAAATTTGTGTCTGTCTTTTTTAGGAAGTTTCACGATTCTTAGACTTGAAGCATGAAAACCACTATCAAGTGTATAATCTATGCAGTATGTATATGACTCAATACTTTGTTAATATAGATAGAAAACAGATTACTGCATATAAGAAGAAGATTCCACTTTTACATTATATTTAATCATAAGTATTTAATGGTGGAGAATTTGATAAAATAAAAAATCTTCATCTTGTGCTGCCCTGTTTGTAGGAAAAGTTAGTTCAACAGCATAGTTTGCTCTGAGGGAAGCAGGCCTTGTGGGACCGAAGAGGTGGAATGGAGGCAAACAATTTTAGGGAAGGTCTGCTCGAGTGTTCAGGTTTAGGAAAATCTGTTTTCCCTTACAAATTGTGTTGAAGACACTAGACAATTAGACAAACATGTTCTCTAACCCTCAGGAGTGGGTTTTGATGAAAACATAGAAACTAATGGGATAGATAGATAAATAAATAAATTAATTAATTAAACGACCCTTTAGAAAACAGATTATACTCTAGTTTACCACTCTGTCTCTCATGTTATTTTCTTCCACTTGTATATTATAAAATAAACATCTTCAATGGCAACCATTTTGGTTAGCTACATTTTCCTCTACTCCTTGGTTTCTAATTATCCTACAGTTATATAATGAGTAGCCTTCTAGAAAGCTAAAAGGGAATCTATTAAACAAAACTAATTCAAATGTAGAATACCTGCTATGGACAAACCACTTCTGTCTTTATGTTTTTGAGATTCTCTACAATCATTTTAGAGCAGTAAGAGCTACTCAAAAAGCTTCTTCTGAAGATAGAGAATTTCTAAAGGAAAATTCAAACTATTCATAACTTCATCATTTACTATGTTATTAGGAAAAGAGATATGACATATGTATTTTTTTTATTTTAGGTGAAAGAAGTTATGATCCTAAGTACTTCCATAATAGGATCCATAGAATCATGATTGATGATCATAATGTCCCTACTTTGAAGTAAGTTTTATTCCACATTGACTATTAAAAAAAGAGTTAATACATCGGGCTTGATTTTTTTAAAAAAAATATTTTAATTCAACTGAAAATCTTACATTTAAAATCAGAGAGATGGTGGTGTTCTCCAAGGAAGCAAATGCGTGGATGGCTCAAGATGATAAAAATATCCTAGTGATTCACTGTAAGGGAGGCAAAGGTAATAATGCTTTTCTTTTATTTCCTTTTTTGTAAAGACATTGAAAAGATAAATAGAGGTACAAGAACAAGATAAACATTGCTATTAATCAGTATAGTAGTTTTAACATTTTAAAATATTAGCTTTAAGACTAAAAAAGGAAAGGAAGTAAGGAAGGGGCCGGAAAGAGTAAAGAAAGGAATAAAGCAAGGTAAAAAAAGCTAAAGAAGGTCAAGCATATTTGCCTTTGAGTATTGATTATTTGGGTTTTTCATTTTTTTAATATTCATTTTTTAGTTATAGTTGGATACAATACCTTTATTTTATTTATTTTTATGTGGTGCTGAGGATGGAACCCAATGCCTCACACGTGCTGGGTAAGCGCTCTACCACTGAGTCACAACCTCAGCCCTGGGTTTTTCATTTTTAAATTGCCAATTTATATCTGTCAAAATATAAATGGTATTTAACTTGTTTTTTTTTTTCAGTGCCAGGGATAGAACCCAGGGCCTATGCATGCTAGGCATGCACTCTACCAATGAGATACACCCCCATCCCAGTTTTTCTTTTAGTAACTATTCTGAAGATTTCAGTCTACATCCTTGATTTAGCTATTGATTTTTTAATGTTGACTTCATATCTAGCATTTTTCCTAAATTCTTTATTTACATTTAGAGGTTTGCCTGTAAATTTGGTTGGATTTTTCCAGTCTACAAATATGAAAGTTTGTTACTTCTATTTTAATCCTTGTATGTTTCATTTCGTTTTCTTTTCTTACTATACTAGCTATATCCTGAAGCACATTATTAGATGGAGGCAGTGAATGGTAGGAATTTTTTTTTTTTTTTAGTTTTTGCCCTCAAAGAGAATACTAAGACATTGCATCATTAACATGATGTATTTAGTGGGTATTTTTGTAGATTTTTTTTGTCAAGTTAAGGAAATTTCAGTTTTTCTTAATTTTTAAAGTCATGAATGTATGATAAGTTTTAGTGAACATGTTTTCCTGAACTTACCAAGATAAGTGTAAGGTATGTCTCCTTTAATCTGTGAATATATTAAATAAGTATGGATTTCTGATATGATACTTGTATCCTTGAGATAAAAGGCACTTTGTATTTTCTACATTACTGAATTAACTGCGAAAATATTTCAATTGAGTTTTTAAAAATATCTACATTCATAAGTGAGACTGGACTAAAGTAATCTTCTGTAATTGTGAAGTTTGGAAATCAGTTATAATAATGTATTGCGTTAGGAATTTTTATCATTATTTACAAGAATTCATAAAATATAGGAATCATTGCTTTCTTATAGACTTTAAAAGAATTTTACCTTGTCCTTTGGAGGGAGGTGATGAGAAAGACTTGGACTAAATGTAATTTTTAATGCAATTTTATTGCAGTGTTTAAGCTTTCTCTTGTTGAACCAATGTTTTAAATAGTATTTTTTTCATTTAAAGTTTAAAAATGATGGGCATAAAGTTACTCTTATGGTGCTATTAAATATATATTATATCAGTGATTTTGCCCCACCCCTTTATTTGTGTCTCTGAGTCTCCTTTTCTAAAATCAGTACTAGGCTTTTACAGAGTGAGTACAGCAAAAGGACCCAGAAGTCTCAAAGTTGTAATGTTATTGGCAATGTTTAACCACTATATTGAATTGCATCTAGATAGACAAGGAAATGAAAGTAAAAAAAAACAAAGGAGTAGTTCAAGGACTAGATATCATGATAAATTTAAAGGGCAAACATGTTCAGTCATTCATACACTAAACAGATACTGTCCAATTGCAGGAGATGTGACAATGTACAAAGCAAATACATTTGCTGTCCCCTGGGGAAACCATAGTGTATTGTTTAACAAGAAAAAAAAAAAACGTGTGTGCATTATTGGATAGTGATGAATGCAACTGAAAAAGAAAAAGGAGAATATGAAGTCAGGGAGAGGTTGCTTATTGATATATAGATGGTCAAAGAGAGTGTCACCAATAAAATTATATGTGAGCAGAGATGTTATAAAAAGATTATCATGAGAGTTTGGTATACAGAGAACAGAGTAATAGAGAATACCATGAAGGTTACCAAAAATAAATGAAATAAATCTATTGTAACTTTGAAAATTCATATTGGGCTTGAATGATCATGGCCTCTTCATCAAGGTGAACACAACCAATCCTTTTAAGTATATCTGTGTTAAAATTTCTCCCTGAATTAACATCGAAATTACTGTCTTACAGTTTGGAGAATCTACCATCTCTTGATTTTTCAAAGTAGTAAGTCAGATAGATCAGTGCTAGGTTAAAAGCACCCCTCATGTTCTCTACCAGGGGAATTTGATCAACATCTCTTGCATGTTTGTTCAGTCAGGGATTTAAAATTTTCTGGAATATAATTCCAACTGGGTCCAAACGCTAGAATTCACTGAGAAATTTCTTAATCTTCTTTTATAGATTTTATTTTAATCAAAGTTTATCCTTGAGGCTGGATTTGTGGCTTAGCGGTAGATCACTCTTGCCTAGTACGTGTGAGGTGTTGGGTTTGATCCTCAGCACCACATAAAAATAAATAAATAAAATGAAGGTATTGTGTCCAACTATATCTAATATATCCCTGACTGAATAAACTTGCAAAATATGTTGATATATATAAATATATAAAAGTCTATCCTTGTCAGTTGTTTTTTGTTTTTTTGAAGGACTGAAAAATAAAAGACAGTTGAAGAATTTCAGCTATTATAACATAATGGTTAAAAACAGATTTTAAAATAAAATATCTGGGGTTGAATTCAAACTGTGTCATTTTTTTAAAATGTTTTTTTTAACTTGTTTATAGATATTTATTTATTTATTTATTTATTCGTTTATATGTGGTGTTGACAATCAAACCCAGTGCCTCACACATGCCAGGCCAGTGTGCTATGGCTGAGCCACAGCCCCAGCCCTCAAACTGTGTCATTTAATGATTATGTGGTATTGAGTAAATTATTTAAACTCTCTATGCCTTAGTTTTATGATATGTAAAATGCACATATTATGACAGTACAAACTTCATAGTTATGTTGTAAAGATTAAAATGAAATATGCAGAGTACCTGGCAAGAAATGACATTGACTCAATAATATTGGCTGTTATAGTATCCTTCAATATTATACCCTCAGTTTATAATACTAAACTTATCTTTCCTTAACTTTATAGGTAAGCAATGAACAACTTTTTATTTAAATAATACAGGTGAATATTTAAACTTCTCTAGCATTTCAATGTGTTTTACAGAATGCTGCAAGGTATACCTTCATTTGTTGTATCACTGAGGCAGTCAAATTCTCAAAGTACTGTTTTAGTCTGAAGAACTTAAATAAGAAATTAATTCAGTTAGATTAAGTGGTGTAAATAACTAAGGGACACACACACACTCACACATACACACACACCCCTACCCATTGTTGGTATGTGGATAATCACTTTTGCCACAGTCTGGCTGGGCACAATTCAGGAGCCACTTGTCAAAAGAAACGAACTTTATTTTTAGACACCAAACCACACAGCTCTTCAGGAAAACCTTCAGAGCCCAACTGCCACCACCGGCTTCCCACAAGCCTCTCAACCTCCCCCACTCCTCCTGCTCTTGAGGCCGATTGGCTGGGTTGCTTTGGCAGAGCCAAAAAAAAAGTCCCCCAATGAGCAGCTCCGTGGTCTGAAAGGGCGGGGAAACAACCCAATGAGCATCACCGCAGAGGAGCCAATCAGTTGGCAGCTAGAAGTTTGCTGGGGCTGTGAGCCAATCATCAGCTGGCAGCTGGAAGTTTGCTGGCAGCTAGAAGTTTTCTGGGGCCCCTTCAACTGTGGCTCTCAACAACTTTAGTTTTCTGCTTTATAGAGTCAGGAATTTGGAGTGTAAGTTCTACTTCATGGGGAAGGATGACAGACACAGCTTGGAAAAGGAGTTTAAGGATTTTTATAAAAAGTCATGAAAGGTGGTATAAAGGAGGCAAAATTTTACCTTTGCCCCTTTAGGACTTCTCATTGGGCCCTAAGAATCAAATTGACATATGACAGATCGACAGGAGAAAAACATACAAAAATTTTTTTAAATTATTTTATTTATTTATTTTACATTTTGACATATAGTACACAAATGGAATACAACTTCTCATTCCTCTAGCTGTACATGGTTTAGAATTACTCCAATGATGTAATCATACATGTATATAGAGTAATAATGTCTCTCTCTTTTTATCGTCCTTCCCATCCCCACAATCCCAACCCTCTCCTCACTCCCCTCTAGACAAACCAAAATTCCTTCATTCTTCCCTATCCCCCTTCCCCTGTCTAGATCAGCATCCACTTATTAGAGAGAATATCAGCTTTTGGTGTTTGGGAATTGGCTTATTTCACTTAGCATGATATTCTCTAACACCATCCATTTACCTGCAAATGCCATAATTTCATTCTAAGCCTAACCCTTAAAGAAGACTGAGTAATATTTCATTGTGCATATGTACCACATTTTCTTTATCCATTCATCTGTTGAAGGACATCTAGGTTGGTTCCATATTTTAGCCATTGTGAATTGAGCTGCTATAAACATTAATATGGCTAAGTCACTGTAGTATGCTAATTTTAAGTCCTTTGAGTATAAACCAAGGAGTGAGATAGCTAGGTCAAATGTTGGTTCCATTCCAAATTTTCTGAGGAATCTCCACACTGCTTTCCATAGTGGTTGCACCAATTTGCAATCCCATCAACAGTGCATGAGTATACCTTTTTCCCCACATTTTTGCCAGTACTTCTTATTGCTTGTATTATTGATAATTGCCATTCTGACTGGAGTGAGATCAAAGTTTAGAGTAGTTTTGATTTGTATTACTCTAATTGCTAGAGATGATAAGCATTTTTTCATATGTTTGTTGATCAGTTGTATTTCTTCTTCTGTAAAGTGTCTGTTCAGTTCCTTAGCCCATTTATTGATTGGGTTATTTGAAAAACATATAAGTTTATTTAATATAAGTTTTATGTGGCACAAGAGCACTTTTCAAGAAATGGAGTCCTGGGGCTGGGGTTGTGGAGAAGCTATCATATTAAGATCAATTTAACCTACTTGTTATAATTATATGGACTTTTATTTTATTCATTTATTTATATGTGGTGCTGAGAATTGAACCCAGTGCCTCACACATGCTAGGCAAGTGCTCTACCACTGAGCCACAACCATGTGAGACACTGGATTTAATTCTCGGTACCACATATAAGTAAATGAATAAAATAAAAGTCCATCAACATCTAAAAAATATATTTTAAAAATTAGGACAAAAAATAATAATTATATTGAATAATCAAATAATGTGTAAATCTATAAAATGTCAAAGTGAACAAAAATTTTAATTTTATGAAAACTAAGTTGAATGTTTTAGGAATATTCAATGAAGTTGAATGGCTACAACTAAAATTATAGCTGAATTAAATGCAAGAAAGATCACTATAAAACATTGTGAGAACAATTTTTTGGCATTTTTTATTTGTTCTTTCTAGATGGGAAAACAATTCTAGTAGAAAAATCTAGAAGAATTCTGCACCTAGGTTTCTTTAAAGAGTCTGAATTGAGAGATTATAGATGAACAGTAGCCTTTATACAATAGGACTTGTTTTTTGAGAAAAGTTTCTGGGTAGGAGAACTCATACTTAAAAAGTTAAAGCCTTTGTTTGAAGTTTGAAGTTACAATAAAATATTTAAGGTATGTATATAGTATTTTTATAGTTCCCTATTTGCTTGACTGATAAAAGAACATCTACTATGTCTGCAGTTGTACTTATCCACAAGGATGCGAATCTGTTCATGACATATCCATAATTGGTTAAGGAAATTTCCCAAAGTTTCTTTCAAGTGGGAAAAAAAACAGAGTTACAGAGACCCAGAGATGTCTTCCAAAATTGAAATATTAACAATCAATGCAGCTGAGAGAATGGCTGTTAATGAGCAGTAGCCTCTTTTTGGGGTGTGTGAGGGTAGTGGGATTGAACTCGGGGACACTCAACCACTGAGCCACATTCCCAGCCCTATTTTGTATTTTATTCAGAGATAGGGTCTCACTGAGTTGCTTAGCACCTCTCTTTTGCTGAGGCTGATCACTTTGAACTCATGATCCTCCTGCCTCAGCCTACGGAGCTGCTGGGATTGCAGGTGTCTACTTTCATGCCCAGCTCAGTAGCTTCTTTTTGCAGGCAGCTTTTATTGATTATAGCAAGAGGTAGTATAAACTGCTCTTTTATATGTATGAAGACACGAATGGGGTGACTCTGTTTTGTGCACAACTAGAGATATGAAAGATTGTGCTCTGTATATATGTATGAAAAGATAGGATAGAGTAGAAAATTTTGTGCCTCTCAGGAAAAAAAGTAGATTTGAATTACATAAAATAAGTTCAATGTGTACTATGTAAATCAAATGCTACAACTTATTGTATAAAAGAAAAAACATTTTTTTTCCGAAACTCAAATTGTGTATGACAGAAAAAAAACACAAATTGGAATAAAATACTTTGAGATGAAGTGTAGAAGCAGAGTCAAAGGTTTGCTTTAAAATGTTACAGCACAGAAAAAAGAGAAGACTGGTGATATAGCTTAGTGGTAGATTGCCTGCTGAGCATGCATGAGGCCCTGGGTTTGATCCTCAGTACTGCCATTTACCCTCACATAAAAAAGAAAAAGATGGAAGAAGGGAGGGGAGAAAAGAGAGAAATTTAACAAAAAAATACTGATAATTGTAGAATCTGGGAAACATATATAAGAATGCATTATACTATTCTCTCTACATTTGTTATATTTGAAAATTTTTTCTAATAGCAATTTAAAACTCTAAAATGGAAGGACTAATAGGTCTTGTAAATGCTTACAGGTTCAGATTCTGTTTTATCTTTCATTGGTGTTTTATTTATGTTAGTTACAAAAACACTATATAATTAGTTTTTTTGGCGGGGTTCTGGGGATTGAACTTAGGGACACTTCACCACTGAGCCACATTCCCAGCCCTAGTTTGTATTTTATTTAGAGAAGGGTCTGACTGAGTTGCTTAATACCTTACTTTTGCTGAGGCTGGCTCTGAACTTGAGATCCTCCTGCCTTGGCCTCCTGAACTCCTAGGATTACAGACATGTGCTGCTGTGCCCAGTTATAATTAGTTCTTAATAAGTAAGTAGCACTATCTTTGGACTCTTCTAGCAGAGTTGATTCCATCACCCAGCATTAGTGATGGAACAAAAATACACACAAGAACATGTATTTCATGCCCACAGGACACAGAATTCCTAATGCAGTCACAGAGTAGTGAAACATCTTTGACTATTTCTGAGTTGAAATATTTGGGACAAGCACTTTCAGGGTGAATAAAAACACAAATGAAATGAACTTTTTGAGTATTTCTGAGTATATTTTTATACTGTGTACTACAATAAACAAATGACTTCTTGAACTAACATCTTATATTTTCTAGGAAGAACTGGAACTATGGTTTGTGCCTACCTTCTTGCCTGTGGAAAGTTTTTAACTGCAGAGGTAGGAAAGACATTACTTACTGTACACTGTCTGGTTGAACTTGCTGATTCTGAAACATCACTTGTAGAATGTTAAGATGATTTTTTGAATCAAGGAGAGGTCATTTTTAGGAAGCTTTGTTTTGATACCTCCTGGTTTATTATAGTATTTATTGTGTTTATTAAGTTTATTATGCAGTTAGTAACTGTCCTGAGTATCTCTAGACTGGAATGATATCAGTGAGGCACAATATTTAATGGAATACCAAAAATATCAATAATTAAGACATATTACTGCAGTATTTTTAATTAGTGAAAAAATCCATGATGTATATAATATCAACATTATTTTAAAAGGCAGGACTTGGTAGGGGCAGGATTAAAGTAAGAGAGGGAGAGCAAAGTTATGCAAATACAAAAAACTCCAGGAATCAAGATGCTTCCCTCTCCTCACCACCAGTAACATGGCTTCTTCCTTCCTACAAGTTTCTATCAGATTAATTAGATAAGTCTCCAAAGGACCTTGATCATCCTTAGAATTACTAAGTTGATAAAAAGTATTGTTTCCAACTCAAAACATAGTTTCTTCTGTATATTATTCTCTCTGCATAATCAATTTATGGAGATCTGTGACCTCTGAAAATTTTTGAGGGGATAAGGTGGACTGTTTCCACTTCTTAAAACATAGTTTTCAGTTGTTTTACTGACAGGATCTTGCTGACAAGTTACACTTATAGGACACATCCCCAACAACTCTGCTCATCTCTTGGCCTAGGCTACAAAAAAGAAGCTCTGGGTTCTACAAACTTGCTCAGCTTTCTAATCCCACTCTTTCTGTTTTTTAACTTGAGACACACAGGTTTTGAAAATGGGTGTTCAATCCTTGCTCTCCATGGCCCCTTGGGGATTAGGGCAGCACCATGTCTGTTCTCAGGCTGGATTGGTTGGGCCAATGCCTGACCCAACAAAAATGAATATACAAAGACACAGCTTTTCAAATTATGGATCATAACAGTGAGTTGTTATAAAGTCTACTTATTGGATTATGTCCAGCATTTTTGATAAAAAGGAATAAGCAGAATAGAAAATATCAAAAAATAAACATTGTGTGTGTGTGTGTGTGTGTGTGTGTGCGTGCACACACACATGTGCTAATATCATTAATATGGGTTGAAGCTTCAAAAATGAAACATTTAAAGAAGTTGATACAGAGCCTTATCCTGACAGCTGGGGATCTGTGCCTTAGGTCTGTACTACCTCTAACTGGCTGCAGTATCTCTACAGGTCACTTGGTTTTCACTTAACAGGCCACTTAACAGGTCACTTGGTTTTCATTTGACCTCAGTCTTCTCATTTGTAAAATGGCAGGTAGGAAGAAGTATTGTACCAGATGATTTACAGCTCTAAACTCCATGTGTAAATGAGTCTTTGAAATAGAGAAATCCTTGATATGGCTTCATTAATTTTGTTATCTGAGGTAGACTTTGTCCAAAGACTGCTAACTTAAGGAAATAGCATGCCCTTAGAAGCTTTAAGAATGCCTAACATAGAAAATGGAAGAGTGCACATGAACCATGGTTATATTGTCTGTCCCCTTTTCTGTAGGAAAGCCTTTATTTTTTTGGACAAAGACGAACAGATAAAAGCAAAAGCTCTAAATATCAAGGAGTAGAAACTCCTTCACAGGTAAGTTTTTTTTTTTTTTTTAAGAAGGAGAGTTCTTTGTGGGGTGGGTTACAATTGGCACCTGTTATTTGGTTTCATTTTAGACTCTTCTCCAGTGATCAGGCAACAACACTTAGGTGACTTGTCATAGGCCTTGCTCTCTTCCAGAAGCTACAATGACCCCTCTGGTGCTGTCTATACTGGCAAGCCCTGTGTTCTCCCTGGAGCATTCTCCTTTCCATTTCATAATCTTGGTTGTTTACAGAACTTAGGATCTGATTATCCTTCAGAAGCTGGAAGGTCAATACCTAGCGTTCCAGACCCCTGAAGATTACTTAAAATCACCAGCCTTTGATTTCCCTGTAAAGAGGAACCAAGTCTTTCACAAACTCCTCTAGGCAATTGACAATTCATTGCTCATATAACATCACAAGGACTGTTTCTGGATGAATCCTCTGTGTGTGTGTGCGTGCCTACCCACAGCACAGGCATGCCACACAAGAGAGAGAGGGGGAGGGAGAGGGAAGAGAAGGTTGTATTATGAAACAGAATATAAAAGAGAAATAAACATTTTTCAAAAATTCTATAACATAGCAAACATTATTGCACTTTTATATACATTTCATTTAATACTTGTAACACCCATATGAAATGTAAGCTATTATGCTATTTTTTCCTCTTAAAAACATTTTATTATGGAAATTTCCAAACATATACAAAAGTCCAGAGATTAATACAATAAATTCTTTTTTAAGTTGATTTTATTTTTTAAATACACAACAGCAGAATGCATTACAATTCTTATTATACATATACAGCACAATTTTTCATATCTTTGTATATAAAATATATTCACGCCAATTCATGTCTTTACACATGTACTTTTTTTGCATTCTTATTGCACATATATACCACAATTTTTCATGTCTCTGTTTGTATATAAAGTAGGTTGATACCCAATTCGTGTCTTCATACATGTATTTTGGATAATGATGTCCATCACATTCCACCATCTTTGCTAATACCCTGCTCCCTCCCTTTCCCTCCCACCCCCTTCTCTATCTAGAATTCATCTATTCCTCCCATGCTCCCCCTCCCTACCCCACTAATAAATTCTTTTGTAATCATCATACCATGTTTCATTTGCCCCCTCCCCATTCTTCACAAAACCCTGAGAACCGCTCTCCATTCCTTCATTTTTTAAATCTGGATCATTTTGAAAGAAATTTATCATCAGATCATTTTATTCCACAAGCATTTCAGTATGATATCTGACAGAAGAACATCTTAATACCATTTATAATATCTAAAAATATTATATCTTAATAATACCTTAACAACATCAAACTTCTAGTTCATGTCAAATTTCCATAGTTGTCTTAAATTCTTTTTCACTTTAGTTTACTTCAGTCAGGATCCAAAAAAGATCCACATATTCACTTGATTGCTATGTTTTTAGTTTAAAGATTTCTTGCCTCTTTTTTATTCCTTATAATTTGTTTATACCAGAAACCAAGACCTCTATTTATACTATAGAGCTTACAAAATTCTAGATTTTGTTGAATCATGCTAAGGACTTTATATTCATTATCTCATTTGGTATTCTGAATAACTCTGAGTAGGCACTAATATGATTCCCATTTTACAACCTGGGAAATTGAAGTTTAGCGAAATCAACATCTTGAACTAAGAGTCTAGATCTCTTGGATTCTGCAGCCCATTGTTATCCATGTTGCCTTCTCTATATTGCCCTCAAACCAAGAGAAAACTGGTTGGGAATTCTTAAGTAGTTATGGATACGGTTGTGAATGAGACTCTTTCTTCCAGTAGTGATGGGAGCTGAATAGATGCCCTTGACCTTGTTAGTAGAGTACTGTTACTACTGATTTTTAGATTGAGACAAAATAACTCAGCTTTACTACTACACTTTTCTTCCATAACCAACAACCACCCTACCACTACCAAAAATAAATAAATAAAAGGGAAAGGTAGGGCTGGGTTGTGGCTCAGTGGCAGAAAGCTTGCCTCGCACATGTGAGGCACTGGGTTTGATCCTCAGCACCACATAAAAATAAATTAAAAATAAACATATTGTGTCTATATATAACTAAAAAAATTTTTAAAAAGGAAAAGATAACCACAGACCCTAGGCTAAAAGTAATGCATGAACTTACCAAAGTCTAGCTCTAAAATCTGTAATGACTCCCTGCTGCCAGTGGCAGTGAAGTTTTAAGTTGGTACTCTTGGCTTCTACAATTTGATTGCTTCCATAATTTGGTTTGTGTCCCATACTCAGACACATTAGGACAGTCTGTTGTTTCCTAGCCTATGAATACTTTACACCCTCATTCATTGCCTCACATGGGTCCCTTTTTCTGTAGTTCCTTTCCTTTCCAGCATTTGCTTTTTCAGTTATAGTCTTTTGTGGGTTTTGTTTTCCTGAGCTATATACCCAGCCCTGTACTGGGTTTTAGCTTAGTGGTAGAGCACTTGTCTGGCATGTGCAAGACCCTGTGTTCAATCCCCACACTGAAAAAAAAAAGTGGTGACTTTTGTATCCCCTTTAAAAGTAAGACTGTGTCTTACCAGTCTTCCTACCCTACACTTCCCAAAGTGTCTCACCACTTTCCTGATATCTTCTTTGTACTGAGTTCTTACTATGTGTTAGTTGTATTAATTTCTGCAGCAGTGTGAGAGCAGCAATAGCTTGAAGGACCTGGTGGGTTAAAGCCTTTAGTGGAAGATGGAGAATCTGGTGGCAGGAACTTAGGGAATCTTAGATGTGTCTCCTTCAACAACTCAGTCCCTATACATCTCACTTTCCCCTTCTGCACTCATGCAGTTTCCCTAATACTACTTTCAAACTGGCATACACTCTGATAGCAATGTAAGGACTCAGGTGAATGTTTGGGAAGTTTGTTGTCAAGGCCCCAGGCAAAGACACCTCTGTTGGGAAGTAATTCTTAAACACCACCACATTCTGCCCCTGCACTGTGGGCCATTCTAGTGAATGCACTGCATCCACTCCCAAGTTAACTTGTGGGAACCATTCCCCTGACTTCCCTTCTAATGAGAAGTATGCTAGCCAACTTTTCATTTCTGTGACCAAAATACCTGATACAAACAACTTGGAGGAGAAAATTGTTTTGTCTCACAGTTTCAAAGATATTAGTTCATGGTTGACTGCCTCCACTTCTCTGAGCCTGAGGTGAGGCAGAACATCATGGCAAATGGGCATGGCAGAGGAAAACTGTTCAGTTCATGGAAGCTGGGAAGCAGAGAGAGGAAGAAGAGCCAGGGACAAGATATAGTCCCGAAGGGCTCTCCCCCAGGGACATACCTCCTCCAACCCTGCCTTACCTGCCTACAGTTTCCATACCTCCCAATAATCTGTTCAGCTATCAGTGGATTAATCCACTGATGAAGTCAAAGCCCTCATCATCCAATCACTTCCCAAAAGCTCCATATCTGAACATTGCTGCACTGAGGACCAAGTCTTCAACACATGAGCTCTTGGGGAACATTCCAGATCCAAACCATACAGGAAGTATGGCACTTAATTTTATTAGCACATCCCAGTTGATTCATCCCAGAATTCAAATCCTTGAAGAAAGATCCATGAGCAACTTGCCATAGGGGAAAAATGAGACTGAGAGAATTCCAAGGTTTCCTTGCAAAAACAGAATTTGAAAAATGGAAAGTGAAGAAACTACCTAGCAGGGACAGAGATGAATGACATCTGATTTACTGCTGATATAGGGATGTTTTCCTCTGAGGACTTTTTGTATATTGTTCTCCCATAACTGGGAAATTACTCTCCACCAAACCTCAAACCTTCCTCTAACTCAGTCATAAACTAAGCTACCCTTTCAGTCATAAGCAGCCTGAGAACAAGAACTGGCTCCTTTTATATCACTTCTTCACAGCACTGAATTCCATCATAGATACTTAGTTGTAAGACCCTAGCATAAAAATACCTAGTTATGTGATGGCATACTGTGTTTCCTTAATTTTCTACTACCCTTAATAGGCCCTTTTCAAAAGAGAGAGGTTTTGATTAGTTAGGAATTCTGACTGTAGATCTTTAATTCTCATGTAATTGAGGCTTCTGTTGCTTTGCAGAGTAGATATGTGAGGTATTTTGAAAAAGTGAAAAGTGACTACAAGTGGGATCTACCTCTAAGACAGAATTTCATTATAAAAAAATTCATCATTTATTCAATTCATGGTAAGTGCTTTATTTATAATTGACGGGTTGGGTAGGAGGCCAGTGGTCCCACTACTTGGGAACATAGTTATACAGATTATTCTAACCCATCGCTGTATTTTTACATTTCTTCACACATGAACTCCTCCCCCTGGTATTGTCCATTTTGACAGGCAGTGAGTAGTCACATTGACAACTCTTAGATGTCCCTCTTCTTCCCTTTCCTATCACCAGTTTGGAGAGAGAGGGCTCTATCTCTTCCCTTCACTTCCCTTATCTTCTCTCCTGTTCTTTTTGCTCCTTTGGCCTCAGCCCAGAGTAGACTTTTCAAGGCAGATCCTTTGGTGGAGGGAAGAAGGTCCTGTGAGCACTCAAGACTAATTCTTTCCCATACCCACCTCTGTTTCAGTTTCATCTTGGCAGAGGTGTCCCCATATCATTTTATCACCTACTCCTTTCAGAGACCATTTTTTCTCATCACCAGAGTGTCTCCCTTTCTCCTCTCTCTTCTTCCTATAACCCTCACCCCCAGCATCTCCATAAAGATGTCTTAAATACCTGATCAGTAAATATTTATTTATTTATTGTCATATAACTATTGAGTACCTGTTTGGGGCCAGGTCCTGTGCTAGTGTTCCCTGCCTTTAAGGAGTCCCTGTATGGTTGACAGAGGAAAGAAATAAGAATATAAAGAGCAGACCACAGTGTTAGAGTACACAGAGATGGGGTGAGTGTTTAGAAAAGCTTCCTAAGGGGAAGAACTTGGCTCCCTTCTACATGAAGCTAGATGAAAATGAAAAGGATTGGGAGAAAGTGGGGAGAGTGTCTTCTAACCCCCTGTCTGCTACCAAGTATTACCAGGAAGAACAATCCTTACCAACTTCCCAAGAACCAACTACTTGACTGCTTCTGGAATGCAAGGAGAGAGAAGCTATGGCTGAAAACCACCATTACCCAGGGAAGTTGGGAAAATTGTTTAGATTATCCATCTCTTGGATGTAAAAAATGACAGGAAGCAGGGAGAGGAATGAGCTCCAACCCACAACTCTTTCTTCACCCCCTCCTGTGCTTCCCCTGCACAGTTCACTTTCAGGGGAGGTGGAAAAACAGGGGATGGAACCTTACCACTCCACTGCCAGGGAGGCAGCAAGGGGGCAATGCTTCTGAAACTTTCAAGCAAAACTCTTAAACCAGCCAGATCAAAGACCATAGGCAGGTACCAAGTGCTGGCAGGGTCCTAGCATCCACTGATACAGCCTAGGCTGTAGTCTGGCCTTCTGAGGAATCACAAAACAAGATCTAATAATACTTTATTTGACATTTTGTCCAATTTATCAGAAATGAAAGAAGTCTTTGACATATAAATAAAAACTGCAGAGATATTGTTCATTAAAATATAAATTTTTTTTTCAAATTGTTTACAGTTTTACTTCCCCCAGGAATTTGGATGGATTACCACAAACAAATACATAGGTTTCTGGCTTTTGAAAGCAAACTCAATGTTCCTATGGAAATTTTTGATTTATGTTCCAAATAAGCACACTGCAAGCTCTCTTGAAACCCAGAGTGTCCTAACAGGAGACTGCCTGGGTACATGAATGAACAACTGTTTGGGAAAAGACTTTTAGACTGCCAAGTCCACCATAACTGCTTCATGGCTCCTGTGAGGGACAGAACTGTAGTGAAGCCTAAGACAGACCTAACTCAAAACCCCAACTGGAATCAGACATCACACAAGGAGAGATTCCAGGCTTATCCAACAGATAGTAAAGATTGGGACAGCAGTGCCTCACTCCCCTTCCTTTCCACACTCAGTGGGACCCACCAAAAAGATGAAGACTAATTTTTTTCTGTAGCATGAGAGGCAACACATTCTGCTGTGGGAGCCATTTCTTCCTGAGAAAATTTAGCTCTAACTACAAAGGGTCATGACAGCCTGTGTAATACATGATTGTATACTCTGCCTTAATATCCTCTCTGTTATCAATGGGAATAACAGTATCTATACAAACCCTAGGAGTACTAAACTGTTCCACACAGGAAAGAGACATTTAGTCTATGAAATTTTAATGATTTCTCCAATATAAACAATGAGAATCATTTCTCAAAAATTTAAGCTTAAAAATATTTTTAATAAATTCTCAAATTTTATTTACTGCCTTAGTCTGATATTATAAGACTGGGATTTCTCTCTTAATAACGTTTTTAATTTTATTTAACCCCATGGAGACACTGTTTATTTAAAGCTATAAGGTACAGATCTGGAGAACAGAGGAACTAATCCAAATCTATAAGCACTGAAGGTGAAGTCTAGTGGGTTCAATGGGCCAAGATGAAATGGAGAACTTTAAAGTCAAACTTGAGATTCCTCATGGAGACTTCCAGATAGAAGCTCAAGATTATGACCTTAACTGGTCAGTATTATATGGGTTTTATTTGTAGAACAGACCTATGGAGGCCTATATGGCAGAGCAAAATTCTTCCTGGACTCCTGTAAATACTGAGTTTAAACCTAACGAGATTAGTCTATTTTAGAATAAAAATAATCTTTGTGTAAGGAAAAGATGTGTGAAAAACTCTGAAATGAGTAATCTTTTGTCCAGAGCATCCTTCTAGAATTATCTCTACTTTTCACTGTCTTTAAGCTATTTTATAGCTCTTTTAAACTGTGTAAAATTGATAATAATTCAAAAATAATTTTTCCATGCAAATGCAAATTAGTTGTATCAAGTGGAATACATCTATTTGTATATTCAGTACATCATATTAATTAATGTGTAGTATTTTGAGCCAACTGTATGTAACATTTTATTGGTTTCTCATTTATTTTATGACTTAAATCCAAATTTTGACAAGCGTTTAAAAAAATTCAAGGTACATGGCAGTATTCTGGCAAAGGGGGGATAATACATTCATATTTGTATAATTACAAATATATAAAATTCTGAGGAATATATATTCATATTTGATTATACATGCAAACGAATAAGAAATTAATAGGAGTGATTATATATTTGGGACTGAGGAACTACATAGGTGAAGAGTGGGTGAGATGGAGACCTATCACTTCATGTTATTTTTTTATTTTTATTTTTAAGTTATCCAGATACATTTGCATGAGTTTTTAGTGTATGGGAATTTAAGGGCTCAAATCAATGTTCTTTACTTCTCATGTGATAAGCATTTGACTTAGTTTAGTTATACATTTTACTGATTTCTTATAGACATCAGTAGAAAGTCTTCAATAAGAATGGGACAGAGGGAACTGACTGAAAAAAACATGATTTCTAAGGACACATTGATAACATAGTGTTAATGACACACTTAAACAAAAACAGAATATGAATTGAGTAATTGAGAATGATTAATATATGACTATTAGTTTATTTGTCAAAGTGAAATATGTAGGATGAAAGGAAGGGGAAAAATCAATTGGAGGCTTCAGAAACCAAGTCTTTAAGGAAATGCTGAAGGAAATGGGTCATTTGAACCAAAAAAGAGGGAAATAAGATTATTTATCTGTAGGGGCTGAGATTGTGGCTCAGCAGTAGAGCGCTCCCCTAGAATGAGCAGGGCCTGGGTTCGATCCTCAGCACCACATAAAAATAATGGGTATTGTGTTGTGTCTATCTACACCTAAAAATAAATATTTTTTTAAAAAGATCATTTATCTGTAAATATGTACTAAACTTCACAGGAATGTTTGCATATAAATCTCCCATATTTTCGTAGAGTTTGCTGTAGGAAATGGACTTAAAATAGAGCAACAGGAATGTATTATTATTTAAAAACATTATGATTAGAAGTCTGAAGAAAGCAATGCATTAGCAAAAAGGGTTGCAAATCACCTTCCCTAATTATTTTTCTACAGAAAGGTAAGCAATGGGATTCTAATTCTTAGAAGCTGAACTACACATATTTTTTTCCTCTTTTTCTCCAATCTTAATAAATTCTGTTTTAGGAGACAGAATTGAGCTTGAATACTTGTTTTTCAAAACAAAATTCATGCAAGACCAAATGATCCAATATCACTATTATGGTAGCTTGGAAAACTTTTTCTCTTTTTAATCCATAAAGTTAATTGGCACGACATTACTCTTTGCTCTAACCAGCATATCTTTTTACTTTTATTCAGGTGTTGGAAAAGGCAATGGAACTGATCTAAAAATACATATAGTAATGCATCGGAAGACTGTCTTTTCTTCTAGTTCCAGTAACTGTAGGGTAAGAGAAAGCAATGATCCAAAAATTCTGGTGTTTATTTTAAAGCTCAATGTCAAATCAGCCTGTTGACCTGCCCAAATCATCACTCACCACAGAGAGATGCCCTGTTGCTTTCTGGTTACCACCTAACCTGGTGCTTGGTTTGGATGCAAATTAGAAATAAGTGTACTTTTTCAGAGCATTTTCCAGAATTTTAGCCAGTTCAGAGAGTTGTTTTGCTTTTACTTTTCCATAAATGCTAAGCATACTCCCAGAAATCTGTCAAGATTTGAATTCATCTATCTGGTCAGCTTTTGCCATCTTATCTTCTTGGTAATTTTATCTTTTATTGTATAGAACTGATTCTCAAAATTTAGTATGACTGGGAGCTTGTAAAGAGGCACATTTTTTAGATTGTACCTCCAAAGTATGATTCAGGAAATCTGGAAGGGGCCCAGAAATTAGCAATGTCCCCAGTAATTCTAACTCACACGTTCTATGGGGTGGCATCCTGAGAGTATACAAGAGTATATGGAGTACACAGAAACTTCTTTACCCAAAGCAATGGGGGCTGAGAGGCAAGGTTAAGCTAAAATGTAAAAGAAATGTTTAAGATTATAGACATTTTCTGAAACAATAAGAAAGTTTCATTTGTGGATCTAAGAACATAAACTTTTAGAATCCCCTCCTAGCTTCTTGTTTCAAGTTCTTTTACCAACATTATTACCCTTTCCAACCCTACTTTAAAAAAATTTTTTTGTCCTCCCCTCACTGGGGGTATTCACCTAGGCCTAATCCTTAGCTTTCTGTTCTTTGCAAATACTCTATTTTTATAATAATTATTAATGCATATTAATTATAAAAATTGGTGAGTTTCATTGTGACATTTCCACATATGCATATATGGTATTTTTATCATGTCCACCCTCTCTTCAACTCTCTCTTCCCTTCCCCCTCTTCCCCTTCTCCCTCTGGTTTCCTTTTCTAATAGTCACTCTTCTATTTTAAGGTCACTTTTTTTTTTTCTTTTCTAGTTTTCACATATGAAAGAAAACATGTGATACTTGATACTTGTTTTTCTGTCTGGCTTATTTCACTTAAATGATATCCTCTAGTTCCATTCATTTTCCTGCTTATAACATGAGTTCATTCTTCTTTATTACTGAATAATACTCCATTGTGTATATATATATATATACCACATTTTCTTTATCCATTCATCTGTTGATAGGCACGTAGCTAGATTCCATAGCTTGGCTATTGTGTATAGTGATTCGGTAAACATGGGTATGCAGATATCTCTTTGTATGCTGACTTTATTTCCTTCTGATATATACTCAGGAGTGGGATAGCCAGGTCTCTTTTTAGTTTTTTGAGGAACCTCCATACTGATTTCCATAGTAGCTGTATGTGTGTTCAGCTGTACTAACAATCTGTGTGTTCCTTTTTCTTCCTATCCTCACCAGCATTAATTTTTTGTATTTTTCATAATAACCACTCTGACTGAAGTGAGATGGAATTTCAATGTAGTTTGGATTTGCATTTCAGTGATAGCTAAAGATTATTAGTACTTTTCGTATATTTATTGGCCATTTGTATTTCTTTTGAGAAGTATCAACCTCATTTGCCCATTTTTAAAGTTAAATTACTTGACCTTTTAAGTTTTTTGAGTTCTTTATGTATTCTGGTACTAATCTTCTGTCAGGTGAAAAGCTACTAAATACTTTCTCCCACTATATAGATTGTTTCTTCGCTCTGTTGATTGTTTCCTGGCCATGCAGAAGTTTCTTATATTGATGCAATCTCATTTGTCAATTCTTCCCTTTGTTTCCTGAGATATTATAATCCTATTCAGGAAATCATTGTCTATACCAATCTCTCAAAGTGTTTCCCCTATGCTTTTCCTTTAGTAGTTTCAAAGTTTCAGGTCTTATGTTAAGGTCTTTGGTCTATTTTTAGTTGATTTTTATACAGGATAAGATAGGGGTCTAGTTTCAATCTTCTGTTCTTGTTAAAGTAAAGAATAACAACAAAAAAACCTAGGAATTAATAGAATCAAGGAAGTTTTTTGGTTATCTGCTAAGTGGATATTCAGTTTTCCAAGCACCATTTGTTGAAGAGTCTATCTTTTCTTCAACTTATGTTTTTAACATCTTTGTTGAGAATCAGATAGCTGTAGCGGCATGGCTTTATTTCTGAGTTCCTTATTCTATTACATCAGTCTATGTCTTTTTTATGTCAATACCATGCCATACAGTGGCTCTATATTTTGAGATCAGATATTGTTCTTTTTGCTCAAGATTGTTTTGTCCAATCACAGTCTTTTGAACTTCCAAATGAATTTTAGTGTTATTGTTGTTTTTTCCAGTTCCGTGAAGAATGTCTTTTTTTTCTTTTTCTGTCATTGGAATTTTGATGGGGATTGCATTGAATTTGTAGATGATTTTGGCAGTGTGGTCGTTTTAACAATATTAATTCTTCCAATCCATGAACATAGGATGTCTTTTCATCTTCTAATGTCTTCTTCAATTTCTTTCTTCAATGTTTTATAATTTTCATTGTAGAAGGCTTTTCCCATTTGGTTAGATTTATTTCTAGGGTTTTCTTCTTTTTTTTTTTCCTTTGAGGCTATTATACATGGGATTGTTTTCTTGATTTCTTTCTCAATAAGTTCATTATTGGTATATAGAAAAGCTACTGATTTTTTAATGTTGATTTTGTCTCCTATTACTTTGCTGGATTGTGTATTAGTTCTAAGAACCTTTTAGTGGAGTATTCCAAGTATAGAATCATATCATATGTAAAGAGTAGTGATGTAACTTCCTCCTTTCCTGTTTGTATCCCTTTTATTTCTTTCTCTTTTCTAATTGCTCTTGATAAAATTTCAAGTACTACATTGAATAAGAGCAGTGATAGTATATTCCCTTTTCTTGTTCCTCATATTAGAGGAAGTGTTTTCAGTTCTTCTCTATATAGTATAATGTAGTCTATTGGTTTGTCATATTTTGAGGTATGGTCCTTCTATTGCTATCTTATTCAGGGCTTTCTTAATGAAGGGCTGTTGAATTTTATTAAAGGTTTTCTCTGCATCTGTTAAGATGGTCATGGGATTTTTTTTATCTCTGACTCTATTTATGTGCTGTTTAATATTTATTGATTTGCATATTTGAACCAATCTTGCAACCCCAAAATGAAATCAGTTTGATCATAGTATATGACCTTATTAATGTGCTGTTAAATTCAATTTGCAAGTATTTTATTAAAGATTTTGCATTATCAGGGATACTGGTTTAGTTTCCTTTTTGTTGTTGTATTGTGCCCTTCTCATGTTTTGGTAGCAGGGTAATACTTACTGGTTTCATAGAATGGGTTTGAAAGGGATCCTTACCTTCCTATTTTATGGAATATTTTGAGGAACATTGGTATTTGTTCTTCTTTAAAAGTCTGGTGAAATTCAGCAATAGATCTGTCCAGTCCTGAGCTTTTTGTTGTTTGGAGACTTTTTATTCCTACTCAAACTCACTGCTTATTATTGATCTACTTATATCCTTTGATTCAATTTTGATAGGCCATATGTGTCCAGAAATTTGTTCATTCATCTAGATTTTCCAATTTGTTGGCATTTAGCTTTTCAAAATATTGCTTAATGACCCTCTGGATTCAGTGTTGTAACATCACCTTTTCCCTTCTAATTTTACTTACTTCAGCATTCTTACTCTTTCTTTTGGTTACTTTAGTTAAGGGTTTGTCAATTTTATCTTTCAAAAATCAACTCTTTCATCAATCCTTTGTTCTTTTGGTCTCTACTTCATTTACAAATACTCTTTTCTTGGTTTTACTCATCCATTCCTCTTCTTTAAAATATCATTTGTTCTTTGAGCAGATATTTGATCACCTTCTGTGTAGTAGATACAAGAAAGACAACAAGGGCAATCTCTATCCTAACAATTTATACACATTAATCAATCATGATTTATCAAATGAGCTTTTTCACTGTTTCTGCAAATGCCACAATATACTTCCTCTCAGGTCATAAAATTTGATATTGTCTTTGATTCTTTATTTGCCTTGGCCCCCCAAATCCAATTAATCACCAATTCCTGCAGATTCTATCTTTGAAAATTCTCATTACTTTCTCTTCCTTTATGTTCCCACTGCCACTTCCAAGGTTTCTGCAGTAGCCTTCATGCCCTTTCTCCTTATGCAATGCAGTGTGTGGAGTTCTATAATATGTATCCGGAAATACTGATCTCATTTCAAAAAGCTGTAGGTAGAGAAGAAAACACACAGTATGTCTATGGTCATGCCAGGTAACATATTTGACTAAACATTTCTATCTGTGAAATAAAGATCACATCTAAGTGTTGTGAAAATTAAAATTACTAAATAAATGGCATAGATGATAATTATCAGGTCAACTGTTTTTTAAAGAGAGAGAGAGAGAGAGAGAATTTTTTTAATATTTATTTTTTAGTTTTCGGCGGACACAACATCTTTGTTTGTATGTGGTGCTGAGGATTGGATCCGGGCTGCATGCATGCCAGGCAAGCACGCTACTGCTTGAGCCACATCCCCAGCCCATTAGGTCACCTTTTGTCACACAGGAAATGATGCACTAGTTTTCTAAAACTATACTCTTATTTCCCTGGTTCATGAGTGCTCAAGATATGATATCCCTAAGATACCTAAGCTTATTTGTATCAATAACTTGACCTATAGACTCCATTTGAGTAGCATGGGTCATCCCCTCTGGCTCTTGGAACATGTCTCTAATTTCTACTTCATATTTTTGCTGGTCTTTCCCCCCATGTTCAGACTATTCTTTTATCCCCATCTTTCCATGCCCAACTCAAGGTCTACAAATTATGTTTTGAAGCTCTCCCATTCAATATCTCCTGTTCATACCCCTGTCTCCACAATGCTGAACAGAACACACAATCTTCATATACAGCTTGACACTCAATTATTTATCGTTCTAGTATTGTTCCTTATATATACAACTCCTTGAAGGGACAGAATCTGTGCCTTCTGTATTTTTCAAGGGGACTAATATAGACCATTCTTAATGTGGATGCCATTATTATATGATGAAAAAATCATTAATGAAGAAATACTTAATATAGTTTCAAAGCTTCCCAGAAACTTGATCTATCTTTGGTCACTCCATCCATCAGCCAGCAATGGACAAGATCTTTGATAAAACATCTGCTATGCACTGTTTTTTGAATAACAATGCCAGCTTTAAAATTTGGCTTCATAGTGCATTCTTAGAAGAGGTCTCAATATATGAAAATCAGATGATATACTTTAAACAGTCATGTTTATACTTGGTTAAACTCTAGTAGAAAATCAAATACTTTGCTCTCAACAATGCCTCATTCTAACTCTCAAACAGGTAGGGATAGCTCAGTAGTATATCGAAGCTTCACAGAAATGATGATTAGCATTTACTTATACATGAAATGACTGGGCTATGAGACCAAGAGTACTTGATAAGTTTAGGAAGTCTGGGTAAGTGAAAACAAACTTCATTGTTATACTTATCTCATCATCAACTGGGTTCATGGTTCTGAATTTCATGTGTTTATTCACAGATATTTCATGACATTGAATCAGACAGAGTAATATTTATTATAATCAACAGTCCAGTTCTCTATGATGATGTGAAAGTACAGTTTTTCTCCACAGTGAGTAATCAAGAAACAGTCTCTGCTATTGTTATTTTCTGGTCTTTTGAGTGATTTTTCATTTGGAATTTCCTCTGCTACAATTCCCAACAGGGGAATTGATATCAATCAATGGCCAGGGTAGGGGAGAAAAACAACAAATCAAATCTACAACAAAAATTTGTGAAAGAAGAACATGTAACTTAAAGGTTTTCTTGCTCATTCTTTTTTCTAAATTCTATACAATTCACATATATTAATTTTAAAATAAGAAAAAGTACAAAAATCAAGATGGTAAAAAAGTCCTAAAGGTATGTTTTATACTGCTAAACAGTGATCATATTTTTGTTTTATTTTTTTGAAATGCATTGCTGTCAATAATGTACAAAATATTTTAAAGTGAGGGAGACTCTACCTTCCTCTGAATTGATTCATGATATAAGCAATATGCATTAATTTAATATTTATGAAAAATGATAATGCTTTCCATTGCCATTACTCTGAATATCATGAGTATATAACATTATATCTGACTATTATTATTATATTATATCTGAGTATTATTCTGTGCACAACAAATTTCTATACCTTGCTAGTTTCATTTTACTATCAAATCATCAAATATAACTTCCAATAAGTAACTATGTTGGTAGATTTAGAATTTATTCCCTGTGCTCTTTTTTATCTCTTTTTTTCCCTGTTGGAAGAGAATCTATTAAATATTAAAATGGTAAATGTGTTGAAGCAAGTAACCTGGATATTTCCTGTTCTGATGGTTGCCCCTTGATTAATGGGGCCACTCTTGAGTTCTTGTTCAAATAGCAGTCGCTGAGCAGAAACAGTAATGTAAAGCTCACTGGCCTGGGGGCCTGAGTAATATCGAGCTTTTGTGATTATTAAAAGCCATGACATGAAAGCACTTTTTAAAATATTTTATTATCATCAGTATTGGTGGTTAATTATTCAGTGTAGCTGTTCCTTCTTTAAATGAATATGTATATTGTATTTTTCTCTAATTTGGTCTTGAGGTTTCTCTCTCTGGAGACTGGCTATAAATTCTAGCTTTCTTCTAATGAGGCTCCATGTTAAGTGGTTTTGGATGTTTACACTGGGTTTTTCACAGAATATTTCTTTATCCTGGGACATCCTTATGCTTGAGTGTCTGGTGACAAGGTATCCCTCTCCCAGGAAACTTGTCTATATTGGCAAGCACCCCCGGGATTCATGTCTGACATGTCCAGATTATTGGCCACTCCCTAAGACAACCCTGAGGAGAGGGTTAGATTCAGTTGTGTTGGTCAAGTAAAATAGAGCAGTCCACACAACAAAATTCATGAAGTAACAGAAGCAGTTTTTTATTACTTACAGATCCCAGAGAGAAGAGTGAAGCACACTTTACAATGCCAAAGGGAAGGTGGGAGCCAAGGACATGTTTGCTCAACCAGCAGAGAGGAGCAATAGAGAGAAAGAGACCTGAGGATCAAAGACTTTATTGGGGTCCAGAGTATATAGTTTTTCCTTGTAGTTTTTCCACAGGGAGATCTAATTGGAGTGGGCTTAAAGGAAACAAGTATAAGGTCCAAGAAGTCACACACTGTGACTGAGAAGTAATCTCTGTGGCATATCTGTACAGGTCCCCTGGAGTATGGCGGTCAATGGGGCAAGTTAAGTGCATTGTGTGTAGCTGTCCCATAGGAAGGTGGTCACCAGGAGGTAGCTATGTAAGACAGATATCTGAATTGATTACATTGAACTGGGAGTAAGCAGAGAACTGGAAACTCAATAATAATGGAGCCCAGCTTCTCGTATGAGAAAGTCTGACATTTAAAATGATGCCAAGGCAAAATATTTTAAGAATTCATTATGACATGTTTGCATATAAATAGGCATGGTCCTTGGTAGATTCTGTTTAGCACCATCTAATCCAGTTTAAAAGACCAGTGTGTAAATGTATAAGTATCTATCAAAAATACATTTTTTAGAAGGGAATTGCTATTATATAGTAATTCTTCATTTAACTTATTGAGGAACTGTCGAACTGTTTTCCACAGTGGCTTGCAGCATTTTACATTCCCACCAGGAATATATGAGGGACTCCAATTATCTGCATCCTCACCAATACTCTATTTTTTCTATTTTTGCTTTTTTTTTTTAATCAGTGACATTAGTGGTGTGAAGTGTTACCTTATTGACATTGTGACTAAGAATCAGTTAATGCACTTGCTGGCTGTTTGGATATATTCTCTGGATTATCTTTTTTGTTGATTTCATAATTAGTTATATATTCTGGATTTGAGACTTTCATCAGATATGTGATTTGAAAATATTCCTTTCATTCTGTGGCTTATGTTTTCACCCTGCTGATGGAGCCCTTTAATGCATAAAGGTTTTAAATTTTAATGAAGTTCAATTTACCTATTTTATTTCACTTCACTATTTTGGACCCTTATGTTTTCATTCAAAATACCAACAAAATAAAGATAATACATTTTCAACACTTAAAAAATACATTCCTCAAAATGTTTGATAGAAACAGAGAAAGCAACAGCATTCTTTTAAGCCTCCTTCTTTATATCTTAAGTGTATTGTCTTAGATTGTAGAGTGCTGTATACTTAATTGCTACTTTATTTAATAAACATATAAAGGAAGGAATTTTAATCCCTTCAGAAACATTAGTTTGGGGTATTGATTTTATTATGAAAATAACTTTCTTTTCTTTAACTATGTTTTTATAGGATCTTCCTAAATACTATGACAACTGTTGTTTTTTTTTCTGGTTTCACACATCTTTTATAAAAAATAACAGGTAGGAATATAATGTAATCCAGTCAAAACAACTTAAGTTTCAATGTCTTGTATAAGGTGTAATGGCAAGTGTTTGCCACTGTTTTAAATTTAATTTACAGATTCCAAAAAATTCTTGAATCATTCAAGTCAGAATTCTTCATTGCCTTGTTCATTTGAATGTGGTTATTTTAAAAATACAGCTGTTCTTGAGATGCACAGTTGCATTAGCCTTTAGTTTTGTGCTACATGATTCCAAAAATGTGTTACACTTGGATCTTGAGTGTGGTTATGGACTCCTCCTGTGAAGATTAATGTGCAATCCAGTACACTGAACATAGCAGGCACTCAGTGATAATGGCTGACCACAAATTCTATGCTAACGTGTAATTAAGTAAGCCAATTGATGATGCACACCTGTAATTTCAGTGACTTGGGAAGCTGAGGCAAGAGGAGTCCAAGTTCGAGGTCAGCCTCAGCAATTTAGCAAAACCCTATCTCAAAATAAAAATTGAAAGAACTGGGGTAAAGAACCCCTGGGTTTAATCCCCAGTACTCAAAATAAATAAGTAATCAAGGAAGCTTGTTTAAAATCTGATTGGCAATTTCTATCTAGAGAAGTTATAAAACACCGTTAAGTATTATGGAAGATGGTTAAAATAAGTCCCCCCCCCCTTTTTTTTTTTTGCTGGGAATTGAACACAAGACCCTATGCATGCTAGGCAAGTGGCTATACCTGTTGACCTAATAGTCTCTCATTTAAACATGAGCTTCTAATATCTAAACTGGGAAACAGTTTTTTAAATTTATTAATTGGATTTGAAGATTATTATTCCAATGAAATTTGTACCACATCTGGAAACTCACTCCTGATTCTAGAAGTTCTCCATTTTAAGCAGTATTTCCTGTGGTGATTAAAAAAAAAAAACATAAGATTTTAGGTAGTACCAAATTATCCAATACAAAAGGAAAAATAACTACTAAACTCATTCAGGTTATAATTGGAGAAGTGGTTGTGATTGTAGGTGATATGAATTGTCCTTTTATCCAATCCTACTCTTTCTTCAAATCTGAACTGGATATAATAATGCCTCAAGTCTAATAAGACAAGAGTAAATGGAATGTGTGGTCTATGCACTTGTGATACACACATTTAGATCTTGAGAGAGTGGACTTTGGATCTGAAGGAATATTTTTTAAAATATTTTTTTAGGTGTAGTTGGACACAATGCTTACAATGCTTTTATTCTATTTATTTATTTTTATGTGGTGCTGAGGGCCGAACCCAGGGCCTCTCACATGCTAGGTGAGCGCTCTACCGCTGAGCTACAACCCCAGCCCCCTGAAGGAATATTTTTCCAAATATTTTTCCTGGGTGTATGCCTACAATGAACTTTGACTCCTAACATGAGTAAAGTCCCTCCAATAGAGAGAGTTGATTTTAATCTCATTTCCCGTTGTTCCTCAAAAGTAGTTCTTGCTAAAGGATACAGTTTTCCTTCAAACTGCCATATTTATATTATTAAAGAATTAACACATTAAATCACTTTTATTCTCACTTTATTATAAGTTTCTAAAGATAGCTATCACATTTGTTTTTATATACTCCCTGGTAAAGTTTTTTTTTTTTTTAAATAGCTATAAAACTATTCTTTAGCCAAAAATACCAACTTCATCATTTAAGAGACAATATTTTATTACTGGATTTTGTTACATATCTAGTATCTGCCTGATTTATGTCACTTACAGAAATTAAGATATTTTATTAAATTTAGATGTCATTAATTCCATGAGAGACAATGTTAAAAGAATCAGTAACATATTGTTACTGAAGATTAAGGTATTTGGTCCCTTAACAGGGAGATGGAAGGAGCCAACCAACATACACAAAAAAAGGGTGGAGGTTCTAAACATGGCAAGTCTTTTCTAAAGTGCCAACAAGAGTACCCTACTAACTGCATGGCTTTTCTGTTAGCCCTAAAATAAAATGTAATGATTTTTATTCTATCCTTAGGCTTACTCTAACAAGAAATCAATTGGACAATCCCCATAAACCAAAAACATGGAAAATTTACCGTCCAGATTTTGCAGTAGAAGTGTATTTTGATGAAACAACTCAAAATTAATGCTATATCTGGTATCTGATTAAATACAGTTCCCCTTCTCAGACTGAATCATCTTCTTTCCAATCTCTAATACATTTTTTGTGTATTTTTTCTTCTAAACCTATGTCCTTGCTGGTATGTGTATGTGTATATATACAGATATGTATATACACGTTCCTAAGAAATCTATTAAATACAGGTAAAATGTCAATGGTGATTTCTTTTTTGAAGGAATATACTTGCAAGTTTCTATCTTGTACTTAGATGAATTCAGGACACAGTACACAGGAACATTAGGTATTATTTTGAGGAACTTTGAAATAACAAACCCTTCACATTAGAATAACTGAGCTCTTTAAAATTGATCCCACCAGTGTCCACATACTTATACATTTTTGGACAATTATTTGTTCTCTGATTTTACATTTACGATTTCATATTTATTAGAAAACTATTCCTATTTTGTGCCTCTATTTGATTCACAAACTATCTATAAACATAAAAAAAAAAAGTTGACAACAAGAGTTTTGAACTCAGAGGTGTTTCAAGCACCAGCCCCTCACCTCAAACACAATTCTCTTCCTTGTTCCAAGCCCTGCACAGGTAGCTTATGGGACAGGCTCCCTTTAATTACACACACACACACACACACACACACACACACACGGAGAGTGAGAGGGCCTTGGTAAACACAAAGGATAAAAATCCCTCAGTAACTTCTGCTTTGAGTAACATCATAAGCGAAGTCAAAAGAAATATTGAGTAATCTAGATTTATTTTAAAACCTACCACCTCTGCTCACAACCAGCTTCACCAAGCTGGGGTAACTCTGAAGGAAAATCACCTTTTAGCTACACACACTGGTTAGACCTATGTCCACAGGGATCATTCTCTCTTTGAAGCTGTTATTTTACGGTAAGCACCTTCCTTTGCACTGTATCCTGAGGTTATGATTGTCTTTGAAAGAGTCCTATTTGACTTTATCGAAATTACCTTTATTTGAATTTTTTTTATTGGCAAGGTTCTCAACAATCTAGACCAAGTTGAATTCATCAGGAAATAAAAAGGCAATTAATAAAGCCAGTGTCTCTGCTAAAACATAGTAGAATCATGCATGGCTTAACAAGGAATGTTCTAAGGACAGCATCATTTGGCAACTCCAGCACTGTGCAACATTATAGTGTGCTTGCATAAACTAAGCCAACCCCCACCGTGTCACTAAGCAATGTCTTATGGGACCACCAATGAATATGTGGTCCCTCACTGACATGTCATTATGTAGGGCATGGCTATATAACTCATTCTTGAAAGACTCTACAAAAAGCACACAGTAAAAAAGTTTGTGAAAATAGAAGAGTTAGGGTTTGGAGCAGTCCACTCCAACTAAACAACTTTGTTGTAATAAGCACACGAACCAGTTGGATTACCTAGGGCAGCAACTCAGAAGTGTGGAATCTATGATAGTGGGTTTTTTTTTCTCCTTTTCATGGAAATATAACAAGAAGGGCTATGAAACTGGACGCAGTGGCACACGCCTGTAATCCCAGTGGCTCAGGAGGCTGAGGCAGGAGATTGCAAGTTCAAAGCCAGCCACAGCAATGGCGAGTCTCTAAGCAACTCAGTGAGACCCTGTTTCTAAATAAAATACAAAGTAGGGCTGGGGATATGGCTCAGTGGTCAAGTGCCCCAGAGTTCAATCCCCAGTAACACCCCCCCCAACGCAAAAAAAAAAAAAAAAAAGGAAGGGCTGTGAATACCAAAGTGACACGGATGGGAATAAAGCTCTAAACTCTATAGCAGGCACAAAAGAATGCAACTTGGACAAGCCAAAAGGCTGCAAAGCTGCTGGGTGGCCTGGCTGCCCTGTTTATCCCCTAAGTGTCCCAAAACAAGGTTTCCAATAGCCAGTGCTATAGTCCAACTATAGACCTTTTCCATTTCTCCTCCTAATCTGGCTTCTTGTGAAGGAAAAGACCACAAAGCATGTTTTCAAGTTCCTTGCATGTTACTGCTGACATCATTCCTTGTAATTTGAGTTACAGAAGCATGGTTATGGCAGAATAGGTTGCATAATATTTCATTTTAAATTCCAGCAGCAATAATTCAGAAAACAGATTGTTGGTAGATTTAGGCAAAGGGGTGGTGGGGAGGCAGGGTAGGGGGAGCTAATTCGGTGAAGCCTTTCTCTAATACTGGCAATGAGGGAAGAAAACAAAATTTTAAGAACCTTGCTGATTGAACTATAACCTAATCCTCCAGGACTCATCAAAATTTTTGGCAGTTATGCATTGCCACACAATTCTGGTTTTCTCTTGGGGTACCGCTTTCTTAGAACTCAAAGTGAATCATTCTTCAAAGAACCTAAGAAATGTATCAGAATGAGACTGGTTTTCTTAATATTTTTTTTTAATGTTTGGCGGACACAACATCTTTGTTTGTATGTGGTGTTGAGGATCGAACCCGGGCGGCACGCATGCCAGGAAAGCGTGCTACCGCTTGAGCCAAATTCCCAGCCCGAGACTGGTTTTCTTAAGTAGATTTTACTAACTTGGAATAGAATTATCCAAAACTTAATAGCAAGAAATTTAACTGTTTTTTAAAATGGAGGCTGCAAAAGGGAGAGAATGAATTCTAGAGGGCCGAAATTGCAGCAGGTTCAGGCTCCATATGTTTTTGTCAGCTATCCTACAGTAAATTACTTTGCATCTAAAATCCTGCAGATGAAAAATGCCTGCTACAATAAAACCATCACCTGGAAATATTACTATACGTAACATTACTATACGTAACATTACTATACGTAACTCCTTAGCAATCCTAACTGTTGATTCTCAGCATAGACATAAAGTACTTAAATGAAACATCATCAACTCACATTAGGTAAATAATTTAATGACAGAACACTCAAATTTCTTTAACACAGTATTTCAAGTTATTATATTTTTGTCTGGAGTACAGATCTGAAATGGTACACACTGTACCCAAATATTGAATCACAAATTAAACAAATAGAAAAATAAATTCTCCAGACTTAGGATTCCATTCTCACTTCCACTTGCTGCATACTATTTCTATGGAAGATGTTTAGTTAAAACTTGAATGGACAACCCATGAGAAGATCTACTGCCAAATGAGCTAGCTCAAATGGACTAGCTCCTGGGCACTAAGGAAGGAGGCTCTGATTAGAAGCCAGTCCCATGTTCTGTTTGCTTAAATTCATGCCTGTTCAGATGAAGTGCCATTCAGCAGCTACTGAGCATTTAATATATAGAGAAAAGTAGAAAAAAAAATTTTTTTTTTCATAAAGGAAAAGCCAAAGGAGGATCAGCTCTAGCTCTGTAGCACATCAGGAATGACAAGCATCCACACCCCAAATGTCCCTGGCTCTCCACCCTGCCCATTTGGTAGCACCTTGATTCCCTGACCCTGTTCTCCTGACACCATGGCTAAGAGTTGCCACAGGCTTGTCTGAGAGCAGAAAGCCGAAGGAAACAGGAGGTGTTGCCCAGCATTTACATTCTGCCCACAAGGACAGACACACCAGGTAAGACTCGTTAAAATTGTCAGCCTGCCTGACTTCTGCTCTATAGGCTGTCTAAGAACACTTCTTACTGAGAGTGGCCCTGCTGGTCTTGGAGTAGCACGGAATGATAAGGCTGACTTTAGTTAGATCATTAAGAATGACCCTGTTAGATCACAGCTGCCCATCCCAAATCTATGGAGAGCAGATGAACTGTGGGCTTTGTTCTGGTTGGACCCTATATTACATAACACCTAGTTTAATAAAATTGCTTTTCTTATGTTACACTTCTTTGTAAATTCACACTCCATTAAAATTTAAACTGCCAGCCCCAAATGCAAAAGGCTCCAACACTGAAAAAGCATGGCAAGCAGTTGTGGATTCTGAGGTAAACTTCAGGATGGGTCAGTCCTGCCATCATTCACTGTGAAATCTAAGCACTAAGCTCTTTCCAGTTCTGAGAGAACAGGGCTTCGCCCATGAACACATTTACTTGATCACCAAACAGGGAGCAAAGGCTTCTTTTGACTTTGGTACTCTCTGTTCCCTACAAGGTGAAATCTGACTGGTGGGACAGAGAGGACAACGTGGTCCAAGGTGGATCAACAGCCCCGAATCTGAGCCAATAGAATACCCATAATTCCACCCAGGCCAGGACCCATCATCAAACAGCACAGCCCAGCAGAGCCCATCTCCGGGCCCTTTCCTTCATCTACAGCCCAGCACAGGGAAAGCTCTTTGGGAAAGGAGAAAAAGGGAAGTTGGTGAAGGCCACCACTGCTTCCCAAAGGCCTGATCTTCTAGGGATACACCCAGCAACACAGTCAAGTGTGGAATATGAGCCCACCTAGAAAATGAATGGCACTATTTTAAGAGTAAAGCTTCTTGGGAAAATCCAAGATACCTACTCTGAAACTTGAGTAAGAATATGGAAACCACACCAGTATGCAGGTATAGTCTTATTAAAAATCTAGATGGATATTTTAGTTTTCAGGTACCATGTGAAAACTTGAACCTCAGTACACAGGTTCAGCAGACTTTAGAGACCCTACAACTAGAATGGTTTAAGCAATCATAACCATTTAGTGAAAAATTGTCACCTCTGGGTTTTCTGATATTTTAAATTAAACATGAAACCAATTTCTCTCAATATATAACTATCCAAAATGCACATATATGGATTCATGAAGTAATAATGCCCTAATAAAACTATATTCAGCCTTTCAAATTAGGTTAATTGGGCCATCAGCCACCCTGCATATTCTATCAAGGGTAAGAACAACACAATTGGGGAGAAAATATATGATGTAAGGTATACATCTTTCCATAAAGTTTAAGACGTAGGGTAGAAGAAGGGAACATAAAAACAAAATTCCCAAGAATTCAAGATAATTCCACATTGTTCTCATACTCCGTGAAACCCTGAGATGAACAGGAGTCCTCAAACGCCTGTGCCTAGATCCAGGCCCACCAGGACACTTCAATATGTTTCCAGCTGGCTCATCATCAACTTCCTGCTGTATTCATAGGCCAAAAATAGTGCCCCGTTGGCAGGAAATGCACGAATCATAGTAGGTTTCAGTCCAGAATATAAGGCTGTTATTCCTAGAAGAAAAAAGGGCAATCAAAGATTGTGACAATTCCCCCTCGGGAATACTCCATGCAGCTGCATAGAATAGGCACACTTGTACTCACAAATCCAAACAATAGCATTAAAACCCCACAAGTAGTAGAAGGACTTACATCCAGGTTTTCCTATATAGACTAACAGAAACTAGATAAGGATCTAGTTCTTGGCAAAGCTGACTGTTGCTGAGGTAACATAAACCAATTCAATACCTGATTAATGCCTAGAAGACAGAGGGCAGAGCTGATCCTAAGATGGACAGACAGAAGCAACTCTGGGGCCAAAGATGGCATCTAGAGCACTAACACTGAGATCAGAGACCTATTTCTAGTATTAGCACTGCCCAGCATGTTTATGAAGACTGAATTACATAAAGGAAGCAGGTGTACTTTGTAAAATTATTATAAAGTGTCATGCAAATTTTCAGGAAGGTAAGTATGAGTAATATACAAGATGTCTGTACTCTATTTGGGATATGAATTAAATTTGAGTTACTACTCTTTCCCTTTTAAAAATCAAAACAGAAGTTCATAATCCAAGTTTGAAGATGTACAGTGGATACTAGGAAAACAGGTCTTTACAAACAGATTGTATAAAGCTGGCTTTATACAAGCATTACTAATCTTTATTCTCCTACATAACTCTAAAAATTGATAGTAAATCACCTTCAGAAGTTGCTCAGTCCATTTCTGATTCCAGAAGTCTTAGCATTAAGGATGCTGGACATTCTTTTCAAGCCCTTAGTGGTCGTGTTAGAGATTATCTTCTGTAATATCTGTATTATATAAAGCAGGTGGTGCTAACTTCAGAGCATTCGCCCCCTTGGACAAAGTCCACATCTTAAAAATTCCCTCCAAGCTATTTAGACAAAGAATCCTGACAGGTACCTGCCCAAGGGATTAGGAAAAAGAATTGTGAACATTCTTGAGAATAATGAAAATAAGCTAAAGAAAGGAGTCTGGAAACAGAAAGCTACAAATAAGAGGATAAGAGGCAGGGAGAAGAGGGCAATTAAACATCTGATCAAACCTCAGCAAGATAGTATTGAAGCAAGTGATCACTCTATATACACACCTACTCTGTTTCTGAAACTAGTTGACTCAGCTTTCTGTGTTTTTTTTTTTTTTTATACTAGGGATTGAACCCAGGGGGGCACTTAACTACTGAGCTACATCCCCAATTTGATACAGGGTCTCACTAAATTTCTGGGACTGGCCTTGAGCTTGCAATCTTCCTGACTGAGCCTCTCCAGTCACTGGGATCATAGGCATGTGCCACCGTACCAGGCTCACCTTCATTTTTCACAACACCTAGAAAGGTTCCGATAAATCCTGCCTGTTTTCCAGACATGGAAAGAACTTGAATTCTGGATTTTATACAATCCACTGGGTATACAGCAAGCCACAGGCAAATTCCACCAATTCCACCACTTAACATCAAAGGCACAGGGCCTAGAGAAGAAAAACCGCAAATGGTATTTGATCTCAAGAACAGCCATATGACATTTCCAGAAACCAGTGAAAATAAGTGATTTCCCCATGGGAAAAATAACCTCTGCATTTCTTCACCCCCTAAAATGGATCCAGAACAATTAATGAATGAAATTCCAGTAAAGCAGTTTGAGATGTGCTGCTTCTGCTTCAGCCCTGTCTTGAGGAAATTACCAAACCTGGGGAAAGGGCATGGGCAATCATCTGCTGCCATGTTACTTTTCAGCACCCAGAAACTTTTAGTGCCAGATGGGTTCCCCAAATGGAGGTGCATTGAACAGATAATCCCTGGAAACCACACCACCACGGAGCAGCCTCCACATACCCAAATGCTGTTAATGCAAACACATTTACCTAATTCATCTTTTGATCTCCCTGATGCAAAAAACGACCGGCTCAGCTCATAGCCACCGAAGAAGAAGAAATAGCCCGGTACTTCTCGAAGTAAAGTGCTTGAGAGTCCATGGTAGAAGCCCAAAGGGCCATCCTTTCTAAGTATAGTCTTCACAACAGACCAAACTGTACTGGGAGGGAACAGTGAGTGACGGTTACTGCCAACAGGAAGGATGGGAGAACAAGGACATTCATACCCAATTAACAGAACTGATCAAGCACAAGGAAGGAAGCAGTTGATTTTATAAAGTGGAATCAAGAATTCTGAAAATAAAAGGTATCCTCCTATGGAATAAAGAATCTCAGAAGCATCTCAGAGAAGCAGACTGTTATTATCAGGTTCATTAAGTTGTTATGGTTAAACATAATTTATTAAAATGAATGCCAAAATTTTTAGAAGTCACATTATCAAATATATATATATATATATAAGAAAGCTACTACCTATATTTTCAGAAGTAAATAAGTGAAACCTAAAATTATAATTAGGAGTCCTCCAAACTCAACAAGAATAAAATGGTATTGTCTTTGATTAGTCCCTTACCTCCTTTGAACCATATCTCTTCAATATTTCTGCTATTTTTTAGGAGAATTTGTTCAAGCATTTACACATTGTTTTGTTTTAATGCCAAGGAGTAAATGGTTACTTGAAGGCAAGATGAAAGAAATTCTAAGAGCTGAGCTATAGCCCCTGTGATGCAAAAAGCATCCAGAATTGATTCTTGAGAGTAGCAGAGGTACAGGGAACTCCTTTTAAGCAGACCAGAGTCCTACTCCTAGAGAGGCCAGGATACTTCTGGTCCACAGACTCCTCTTCATGATGGGTTGTACCAAAGCAGGTTTTATCCTCGGGAAAAAGTCATACTCTGTGTGACTTAGAGAATCTTCTCCTTCCTTTTTCTAGAGAGCAAGGGACTTGGCTTGAGGAGCTCAAGGATCAAGCCCCCAAGGTATCAAGGCCACATCACTCTGAAGCTCTCAGGGTGATGATCTTCCCTCAGAGCTTCAAAAGGCTCCGTCGGGCATTCCCCATAAGCCAGGTCCTTCTTGCAGTGCTGGTCCCATTCCATGAGAATGTGACACATTAATCCAACACACAACACCACTTGCATCCAAACCATGCCCTATCCCGAGTTACTATACTTGCTTTGTTTAACACCTGCTACATCTCAAATATTCTTTTCTTGCAAGGTGTCTACCAGTCTTAAGTCCTTTAGTTATATCCGTAGCTATCTTTAAATTACCTAAAACTACTTCTAAGGCACATGAGGACCACTTTCTGGGTGTTATTAGTGTTCTATTTCTTAATCCAGGGACTGGTTACAAAGGCCCATTCATTTTGTGACTGTGTATAGCATTGAATACTTATGATTTATGTATTTACAATACTATGCGTATGTTCTAGTTCAAGAAAAATTTTTCAAGGCTTATACTTTGGAACTTCTTGGCAATAAATAATAGATTCAGGTTGGATGAAATGAATCTCAAGGATGCAGAAAACAGGGCACTATTACAAACCCCATTCTTGCTGAGAGGAAACTGCTAACTAAAAATGGCTGATTTGTCTACCAGTTTTCCCAGCAAATTCACGGGCTTGGAATTCACCACTTCAACATCTTCAACCAGAACTTTGATCAGCCAGATGTTAGAATGCAATAGCCAAGTTTTGTGATTAATAAGGATAATAAATTGCTTTTCAATTCAAGTAAGTTATCTTGAATGACATATACATTCTCAGAGGGTGATGAGAATCTTTTTTCAAGATGAGTTGGAGGGCGATTATATCACAGAAGAGTTCTGTGCTTACAGAGGTTTTGTGAATGTTTTCAAAACTTGGACCCTTTGTAGATATATACGAAGGACAGGGGAGGGCAAGAAGAGAGCAAAGAAGTCACCACTAGGATCTGGTGTGATCAACCTGAACAACGCATGAAACCTGGGAATGGGCACTGAATATCCATCTCAGAATCCAAATCAGTACTTAAGAGGGATCAGCTCTCAGCTGCAGTTGAAAAAACCCAATATGGTTGAGGGTCATTCCTTATACACACTCAAGAGGACAAAGGGGACTAACTTCCAGGCTTCTCCATTTCTGGGGTATTGAATATCTGCCTAAGATGTCCTATGGGGTTCAGAGTCAGTACAACCATCACAGAAAATCCTTGCAGAAAATAATCCTTGACTGGTAGGGGAAAGTGTTCTAGAAATAATATTTTGGAGTAGATAAATCTGTTTCCAAATCTACTAAATTTTAATACAATATAAAATGAAAAAAAAAACCCACTTACTATATCAAGGCAACAGAGATCTAACGTTTGTTTCCAAACAGTACTTACTTCTGGCTCCTGGCTATCTTTCCTGACGTCTCCATTTCATACATGGTCTGTAGCCGGCATTTCACGAGCTCTGTGGGGCAAAGCACCAGCGCGGCAAAGGCAGAGGCGAAGGACCCGGCAGCTGCGTTCTGCAGATCACTGAAAGCACACAGCACAGAAGCCACCTCTGTCAGCTTACTCATTCCTTCAGCTTCCACCTCAAGGAATGGGAACATGGGGATTAAAGTGGGATTGGCATATGCTGTTGCAGCAAGGGATCCCGTGTCCTGTGAGGTGACAGCAATACCCTAATTCCTATCTAGGGAAATGGTACTTAGAAATGATCCATAACGTGTCCAAAGTCACACAGCTACAAAGTGGCAGGAATCACACCCAGTCTGCCTGACTGCCACATCCATGCTGTTTTCATTAGGTACTGAATATGGGCTGAATACTTGTGTTCCCCTCCACCCCAAATTCCTGTGTTGAAGCCCTACGCGTCAATGTGATGGTTTTTGAAGAGGGTCCTTAAGAGGCAATTAGAGAGGTCATGAAAGTGAGGCCCTCATCATGGCATTAGTGCCCTAACAAGAAGGGACCAGAGCCTAGCGCAGTGTCACACACCTGTAATCCCAGTGGCTCAGGAGGATGGCAAGTTCCAAGTCAGCCTCAGCAATTTAGCGAGGCCCTAAGCAATTTAGCGAGACCCAGTCTCTAAATTAAAAAAGGGCTGAAGATGTGGCTCAGCAGTTAAGCACCCCTGTGTTCAACTCCTAGTACCCCCCAAAAAAAAAAAAAAAAAAAGAAGAAGGGACCAAAGAGCTTGCTCTCTCTGCCATGTCAGAACACAGTGTGAAAGTACTATGAAGCAGGAAGTGAGCCATCACCAGACACTGAATTTGCTGGCACCTTGATCTTGGACCTTCCAGTCTCTAGAACTAGGGGAAATGTTTGTTATTTAGGCAACTCAGACTATGGCATTTTGTTATAGTAGACCACGCTAAGGCACAGGGTGACATACAAAATAAAGCAAAAACACCTGAAGGAGAGGAGGAAAAATGACCCATAGGTCCCCCACTCAAAACATGCACAAGTATAGTACATTTGCCAGAAAGCCTTAAAGAAGATTAAGTTCTAAGGTCTTCCCTTCATGCTTATAATCCATCCTGGAACAATTGGTCATGTAATGAACTACCACAGATAAAAACCCAGTACAAATTTATAATGACAAGTCCCTGCATTCCAAAAAGATTTCCTAGTCAGCTTCCAGCCTCCTGCTTTGGTCTGAATGTGTCCCCAAGGGTTCATGTGCTAGAATCTTGCTCCCTAATGAGGTGGTGAAACCTATAAGAGGTGGGGCTAGTAGAAGGCAGTTAGGTTCTTAGGGGCACTGCCACCCTTGGAAGGGATCAATGTAGTTCTTACAGGACTCCAGTTAGTTTCCACAAGAACAAACTACTGTTATCAACAGAACAAGCCTCACTTGGGAATTTTTCTATCCTACTGTAATACCATGAAATCTCTCCCTCTTACATATACTCCCACCATGATGTGATCTGCCTTGCTATGATATAGCTAGAAAACCCCACCAGAACCAAGCAGATGCCAGCACCATGCTCTTGAACTTCCAGAACTGTGAGCTAAACTTCTTTTCTTTATCCATTACTTGTTTTCAGGTATTCTATTATAGGAACTGAAAATGGAATAAAACACCACCTCAGCAACACAGGCCAAGAGGAGGGGAAAATGGGCCTCAGAGGTGGGTAAAGTCTGCACACTCAATGGTTTTAGGTGACATGTCTAGGTGAAAACTACAAACTAGACAAGAGAGAGCAATAAACACAAACAGAAGAATTTACTTCCTTTCATATGGGCTTAGGACCAGTAGGTCCCTAAGTTACCAGTAGGATCTTAAAACTAGAATCCAGGAAGAGTTCAAGAATAAGGGGAAAGTCTGAGCACTATTCTCAGAAATTCACAGGGGTCAGAAAAGAAGCCCCCTTGTAGCCCCAATACAGTGTTTTGTAGGAGCACTGCCGGTATTTGTGGTACAGTCTTTGACCAGGCAGGAAAAGACTGGTTGGTTCCCTAACTCCCCAGTAAATACTGGCCTCCTGGGGTCACTGGATAGCTAAGACCAACCACCCTCACAGAGGGTAAAAATATCTCCAAGGGGACCTACCACATTCAATGATCCTACTGTTCCATCAGAATTAAACATTAATATAAAACTGAGGTCCCTCTAGACTTGTCCCTAGTGGGTGGTCTAGCCTCTATGCCACTGGCAGATGCAACGGGAGGTATCCAGGTCTCAAAATCTGGCTTGGTGTGGGCTTGCTTTCTTTCAGGAGGAAGACACTGCTTGCAGTACTGCAGTACTGGTTCCTTTTGATCTTGGAGAATTACACCAAGACCATGAACACAGCAGAGCATTGAGGTACACAAATGTCCTACACACAACCTTTTGGTGTATACAAGCTGACCCAGGCTGTTCAGTTCACTTCTCCCTCATGTCACTCCTTAGTTCATTTGTTGAAAAACTAAGCTTAAAATGGATTCTGCCATCTTTTAACCAGCCTACAGATCCATAATTGGCCTCATGCAGGGACTTTCTGTCAATGTGCTGACAGGCAATTGTCCAGGATCATTAACTAGAGTTTGCCAAGTTTGCTGGAACAAAGGTGGCAGTCAATAAAAGTGGAAGTTGGTTCAACCTCAGGTGTGGAGATGGCTGAGACATCTGAACCAACAACAACCACCTTATTATAGTACAAGGACAAGGCCCGATCAGATTTGCAGTGAACTTTGGCTTTCTAATAAACACTGTCATCTACCAGGGCACAAAATGAAGCACATGGGCTGCAGGTTCTAAGTGTACTATAAATGTATAAAATGAAATCGAAAGGGCAACAGGCACAGGATGGGGTTTTGTAAGAATCAGCTGTCATCTCTTCAACAAAAAACATGACCTGAACACTCTTGCTGTGTAAGACCCCATCCAGCCAAAGGTCAAAGAAGAGCACCACTCCGGGTCATGTTCAAACCGGGAACAGACAAATATTGACGATGTGATTGCAAAAATTCACAACGGGCTCTCACAAGCAGTTCTTTCCTTTTCACCACACTTTGATAAATCCTCTCTCTAGATGTGACCCCTATAAAACATTCCACAACCTCAACTGTGATCTACTAGAAAGAACACTAGGCCGAAACTGGGCCAAGAGAGGCTCAGAAGACGAGACTTGAGGAAGAACTTCTAGGTGACTTCAACCAACTAAATGCTACCATACTGCATGAAATCCGCGTGCTCGGAGTGCTTCTCCACGCAAGAGACACAAAGAAGCATCTCCCAACCCTTTCTCAGGGACACTGACTTAAGCTTCTAAAAATTGCATGGAAATGTAGTTCTAAGGTATCCAAGCTTCTCCATCAGAAAACATGATGCTCCTCCCAGTCTTCACTGTTCACGGGCTGAGAGAAGAGGAAGGGAAGGGACATTAAGGCCTGATCCCTTAATGGCTTTGCTTACCTAAGAAGGCAGAAGTCATTATCTCTGTGGCCAGAAGGGCTTGCTCTGCTCAGAGGAAACCAAGTCCTGCCACCAGCACCCACACAGGTGCTCACTGATTCCCTGGCTTCTCTCCTGTGTCATCCTTTACTAAGGAGTCTGAGGCAAACAGAATCCCAGGTCTCCTCAAGTAGAAGCCCTTCCCTCTGTGGGGAGGAAGCTACATACACTATTTTATTTTTGGGGGGTCTCCACTGTGGGGTGCTATCCTCTCCTGGTTTGCCACCTGCTCCCGTCTACTTCCTCTTTCCTTCCTGCCCTCTGTGCTGGAGGGTTAAAGGACCAGAGCTCTGCCCTATGCCATCTCCTGGAGTCATTTTATCCAGTCTCTAGCCCTGAAAGCACAAGCTCCCTCTATCGTGACAGAACTCCTGCCTGTAAAAGGGCACATTTGAGCCCTTGAGGTATTTTTGTGCACAAGGAACTACTTTAGTCAGGTGGGCACTGCCCCTGCAATAGGGCTTCTAGTCCCACCAACACCACCACTAAGACTGCCTTCTGCAACCACGAAGCTGATACCATCATTTTAAATAGATCAGCATTCAAAGGAAGGCTAGCTAAATATCCCAGTATCTCCTGAACTGTTTGATCTCTGCATAATAAACACCCCAAGGACGACCAAGCCCAAGCCAAGATCTGATGTTTAGGGAAGATTCAGCCAAATAAAGGTAGGCGCACCTGCATTTTCTCAGGTGTTTTTGATCCTCCCTGAAGTTCCACATTTCTCCTTAAACCCACATGGCTCAGGCAACCTCTTGCAACATGTTGCCTTTTGCTGATAAAGCACAACCTAACCTGGGGTCCCAACCTGTATGTATAGTTTGAGTCCAGCACTTCTGTCCATCTAAAAAGCATCCCCCTGAGGAGACTCAGGGCGATACAACAATGTTTTTGTGTTTATTTGTTGTTGTTGTTGTTGTTTAAAAAAAAAAAAAAAGAAGAAGAAGAACAAGGCATCAGTGTCCTGACTCACCTCAGCTTTGCCTGTCTGTCCAACCCAACTGCTCTCCGAACCACCTGCTGGCAGAAGCCGTAGCACATGAAGAGCACTGAGTTCTCCGCGATGTTGGCGATCAGAGCTGGGCTGGTGCCCTTGTAGAAGCCGCGGAAGCCCACCTGGGAGTAGGTCTTCAGGCAGCAATCTGTGAGGCCTCGGTATAGGTCCGGGAATGTCTGCATCTTCACCTTCATTGTGTCAAAGGGCTGTCCAGTCAGTACACATGCTGTGCCCCCTGGAACCAGGACACAAGTGTTCTCTAGCACGAGTCTGTGGTTTTCTCAGCTACCCATGGAAATGAAGGCCGGCTGTCCTACCCCAGGCGTTACCTCTGTTCCTTCTGACTTCTTATCCTCCCCAAAATTTCTAGCAGAGTCCAGTAATCAACTCAGAGCAAGTCCCTACTATGTCCGGCACCCAAATCCTACCCTGAAGGGGTTCTACTCTCAGGGCAGATGTGTATGTTCCACAGCCCCAGCCCCAGGCTGCAAAGGTGTGCATGTGTTTAGGTGCCTTGGCAATGGGGTCAGAGGGAAGGAGCTGGAGCCTGGCTTTGTTATAAGGTCCCATACAGGGGATGCGACCTCTGAGATGCCCCTACTCCATGCCCGCACCACAGGGTTAGCAGGAGGTTGAACCAAAATGGAGGAGACAGCTTAGCACAGCACTTGCTGCACAAGTGGTTAACACACAGCAGTTGCCATGAGAGAGACAGAATTCAGAGAATCACTTGTCTTTGCCTACTGCCCCACAGCACGGTCTGATGAGTATGGGAAAATAACAGGGCACCAGGCATCACATGAACAAAACAAGGAGCCTGGCTAATTAATCCCTCCAGAGCACAATATTTCATCCCAGGGAAAACCTCTTGAATTTTAACTCTACAAATTAATCATTTGTATTTAGCTAGATAGTAGACCTTAATTTATCTTTACTTGGCATAAACGAATTGAAGTTAACCTGTGCTTAGCATAAGTCCTGTACTTATCCGTTTTCATATTGGAAGAATATCAGATACTCAAGGCCAAAATTGCATTTGATAGCTTCAATAAGAATCCTATACATAAGGAAAGGAATGAACTGTAACTTCCCTATGATATCTTCAGAGCCTGGGCTGGAGTTAGTGTTGTGGCAACTGCCAGTGATTAACATTTACCACCCTTTCTGTCCTGAGAGGTCCCACATCTCAGATGCCCCTGTTAATATTAGGAAATGTCACAACCATATAATGAGGCTGCTAGAGCTTCATCAAAACTGAAAAAAGAAGGTCACATAAAATATTTAAAAACTGTGATTTCATAATCTTGACATTATACAGTTATTCCACCCAAACTGTGGAAAGTAGAGATGGGGAGGGCCACTGAGAAGCACTATTTATTGGCCAATAGACCAACAATTCCAAAGGGTCTGAGAACTGCTTGGTCTATTAAGCAACAAGAAAAGTACAATTGCTGTGGTCCTATCACTACCATTCACTTCTTCTAGGGAATGATGATACCCGTGCACTCTGTCTTGCCAATTTATCCTCAGTTCTGAATTTGTGGAATAGAATTCAATATGATTTATTATAATTAATTTAGAATTATTCTCTACTAGGCACTGCTGGGCTAGACCACAATAAGATCCAAAGTACATCCAAGCAATATAATTATTCCAAAAGATGATGAAACTGTCAGAATTTTTAAGACAGTACATGCTTTAGATAACCTAGATTCAGATGAACTGCATAAAGCCTTTCTGTTGTTATTACAGTTCAGGGGAATGAAGAATCCAGTGGAGCTCTACCACTGAGCTCCATCTCCAGTGCCCCCCACCCTTTCCTTTGAAAAATGACCTTGCCATGTTTCTGAGGGCAGCCTCAAACTTAAAATCTTCCTGCCTCATCTCCCAGCACATTAAACCTTTAATTCAGCATGTTAATACTTTAACTGGAGAGTTTCCCTATTTTTTTGGCTGATATCACTCCACAGCACTTTATTGTTTATATATTTTTAATGTTTATTTTTTAGTTGTAGTTGGACACACACCTTTATTTTATTTATTCATTTTTATGTGGTGCTAAGGAGTGAACCTAGGGCCCTGCATGTGCTAGGAGGGCACTCTACAGCTGAGCTACAACCCCAGCCCCTATTTATATTTTTTAATTAATTTATTTGTTCTAATTTGTTAAACATGACAGCAGAATGCATTTTGATTCATAGTACACAAATGGAGCATGATTTTTCATTTCTCTGGTTGTACACCAAGTAGTGTCTTCAATCATGAACCTAGGGTAATGATGTCCATCTCATTCCACCATCTTTCCTACCCCCTGCCTCTTCCCATCCCCACCCTTCCCTTTGCCCTAACCAAAGTTCTTCCATTCTTCATATGCTGAGTTTCCCTATTTTATCAATCAGCCTGGAGGGAGCAGACATCACAGGTTACAATATGTATTTGCTGTGTATCTATGACCTTTCTAAGGAGAAGGTAGATGGCTAATATTCAAATGCTAATTCCCTCCTGTGAATCCCTGGGATGTGAGCTAACTTTACCTGTAATATACTCCACATCCCAAGTCCTGCGTACCCCTCCCATGAGTGATGACTATTCAGAATGCCAGCACAGGCTGCTCAGACCCACACCTGGCAGGTTCTCAGAGACCTATCAAGTCAAGAAAGCCAGGAATGATTACAGGGAACAAATACTTCTCCACTTGTGTAGAAGTAAGACATATGATCAGGCTTTTCTCCCTGAAAAACAAGTGAAAACAGCCTCTGTATTTTTCAGGGGTGTCACAGCCGGCTGTGCACCTCATTTTGAGGACAGACATTCTTACTGGGTAGTGGTCAACATTTAGCCACAGGTCATTTAGACTGTGAGGCAGGACAGGGTGGTACAGTGTCAGGGGAAGGAACAGCTCACAGGGAAGACAAGCAGGTGTACTTCACACCCCTCAACAAACAGCAGTAAAAGGCAAGGTAGCATATTGTTTTTAAGATATTCTTATCAAAAAAGGATTTTCATTTTAGCATTCAAGAGGACAAACAATCTAAAGTACTCATTCCCCAAAGACACTGGTTAATAAGGTGTGCTGCCACAGAGCTGTCAGGGCTCTGGCTGCCTTATGACGTTAAAGATGTTGAACTACTGACTCTTAAAGTATCCAGATTTCCCTTTAAGGCAATTCAACTTTTGGGATCCACCTTGCCTCATTTCAACAATTACCCAATTATCTAACTATCTTCTTCAAATCCCCCTAATCCTCGCTGCATCAGGCTCTAGATCCATTCCTGGAATCTCTTCTACAACAAGTGCAGACAGGGAAATGATAACTTCTTGGCACTTTAGAGGAGATGAGCTGGATGGAAAACCTGTCTGGCAGGGGAAGCTTTAAAAGAAAAAGGAGAGACGCAAAAAACAACACGTGTATGCTCTGCCCAAATCGCCCAGGACCATAGCTGGATCCGCACTTCCAAAGGAATCACTTCCTTGGGTGGGCTGTGGCCACGAATCACTAGGGGTTCTCTGATCCTGACAGGAAAAAACCCAAAGCCCAGCAGTTTATCTGACCAGAAAGCCAGGGAGGTTAAGACCGTACAGCACCCTGACCTTCTCCAGGGCTACTGACCCATCAGGCAGCACTAAAACAGACAACACTAGACAAGGAACCAGGAAACCGCAGTCCTGGCCCAGACTTCACACCATCCATCTGCATAACCGTGAACAAATCTCCATCCTTCTCTGGGACTCTTCCTAGGTATACAGTGACCTTAGAGCCAATGATCTCTAAAGGGCCATCTAGCTTTACCAATAATTCAGAAGCTTTGGGGCCTTCAAAAAAGTGAGACTAGTGTTTCCCATTTGCATTCCCACTGTCTCTCAGTAGAATGCAGGTTCTTATGTCACTAATAGGTACCTCCTCTGCCCAGTCCCTGACCCACAGAACCCCTGCAAACGAGTATGTTGCCCTTGGAAGTTGCAAAACATGGAAGCTCTGCATCAGGGAGGGGTGATCCTATGTTGCTAAGCAAAGGGAGAAATGCCTATCTAGAGTCAGCAGGAACATTTAGTGTCAGTATATCTAAGGGCCCAATGTATGTTAATATTGTAATTTTTACAAAACACTTTCATCAACAAATGATTTCTATACCAGGATCCAAACATAAATTACATAAAAACTGACCCAAATACCTGAATGCATATAAACAGAAAAAAGTAAGCTTTTAAATTCTACCACAATAGATCTTAGATCTTCTGTATACTGACTAAAGGACATAAAATGCCAAAAGTTAAGAATCTGTTATGTGATAAAATAATAGAATAAAATATGTGGTTCTTGTCAGTAAGACAAGAACTGTACCCAGAGTGTTCTTATGATGGTTTGAGATCAGAGGCCACAGATGGTTGCACATTCTCAGTGTCTTCCAGTGGTGTGGGAAAGAGGAGAAAGGCCAGTACCCAGGGGTGTAGGGAACTACAGCTCTCCTCCCCCAAGCATGAAAGACTGACCCAAAAGCACACAATGGGAAAGAGATCACTGTGGCAGAGCTCAGCCAGCTTCCAGGCCTGCTAGTCAACTGGAACACACCTTAAGGTTTCTAACCTCAGAGAGGTGCCCTTGCCCCAGGCACCTTATCAGTGTCTGTGAGACGGTGTCCAGACTTACTCATTAGCCTACTTTGGCCGACCTTTGGCTCCTGAAAAAAATATTTAGTTCCTTTCTGGAAAAGGATTGTTTTTTTACAGTTGGACTAAGGACAGAGAGAGAAGTGGCAGCCCCTGTATATAGCCTATCTGCTGACCTAGGAAATCCCAGTGGATAACAGAGCATTGGGCAACTTACCCCTCTGGCCTCCCCAGTCCGGGAAACTGTAAGCATTATGAGAATCAGTGGGACACTTGGGAAACACAAGCATTCCAGTGCTCTTCTAACCCGAAGGTAACACAGGACTCTGGAAAACTAAATGATCACTGTGTAAACCCAATTTCACCACTTGCCTCAGGCTGAGCTATCTGCTGAGCCTGCATCTTGAAGGTGATTGTCCTAAAGACTGGCCTGCAAATGGACCCTGGCAGGCTCCAGTCTGCCCATGGGCACACCTTATATGACCAGCCCCAACAAATTTTACTACCTCTCCTTTCCTCCCATGGCTTTAAGAACCAGTGGAATATTAGTCTTGTTCCTAAAGGGTGCCCTCTTTCCTTTCCCAGCACCAGTAACAGCACATGGCATTTCCCGGAAAGATGACATGGTATTATTTTTGTACTACAAAGGATTTGAAGACTACCAAACTTGAGACAGAGTCCAATGTCACTTGTATATCCTAGCTGTGTGACAGTGGGTAAGTGATTTCATCTCTGAGCTGTTTTCTAGCAGTATGTTGGGGACATTCCTACCTTTCTTCCTGATTCAAAGTTTTAATATAAAGAATATTACTCTACTATCTGCCATGTTCTGAAAAATATTATATTTCCATTTAATATATTCACTCTGAGGCTAAGCATATTATTTCTAGGATGACAAAGGGAATATTTTTATACCAATTTCACTTGATCTTGCAGAGAAGGTACTTGAGGAAACAGAACATTGGTTTTTTTCTGGGATTACCTGCAGCCCCTGCTGTGAGGTCAATGGCAGCTTGGATGGCAGGATTGGATTTCATGGTGCTGCTGGGCTACGTGGAAGGCAACTCTTAGGAGCTTATGATGGGTACTGCATATCCCTGGGAAGAGGCAAGAGTTCACCATTAGCCTGGATTTTGTAGACCCCCATGGTTCTTATTTTAATTTTGCAGAACTAGGGATTGAACCCTGGGGCCCTCTACCATTAAGCTACATCCCCCAGCCCTTTTTAAAAATTCTTGAGACAGGATTTCACTAAATTTCTGAGACTGTCCTCAAACTTGCAATCCTCCCATCTCATTCTCCAGGGTCACTGGGATTATAGACATGCACCACCATGCCTGCAATCCCCCATGTTCAGACTCCTAAGGAGGGAGATTCAAGATAGGCAATGAAGCTGAGTGATTGATTGCCCTCTACTTCTAGGTTCAGAAGAAGGTTCTGTGCTGCTGGGTGCCTAAAAGGAGGCCTGGAAAGGAACACCCAGATGGCAGAGGTTAGCTCTGTGGAGTTCCATGTCCCTGAGTGAGGATGCCTCCTCTGGCAAGGTGGCCCGTTATACCCCTAAAGCTAGAGGTCCTTACCTGTACAAGGTGAATATTAAAAATACAGTGAGGAGCTGGGGTTGTGTCTCAGCGGTAGAGCACTTGCCTAGCATGTGGAAGCCCTGGGTTCAATCCTCAGCACCATAAATAAATAAATAAATAAAACTAAATAAATGAAGGTATTGTGACCAACTATTTATATATATATATATATATATATATATATATATATATATATATATATATATATATATATATATGGAGAGAGAGAGAGAGAAAAGACAATCACAGATAGTCACATGGGGCTGACATGAACATGGATCACAAGTTCTCAAAACAAAGCCCAGCATAGAGAACCAACTGCGTACTTATAACCTACCTCCTCTCCAGCACTTCTCAAAATTATTGTGCACACAATTCACCTAGGGTCTTGTTAAAAATGCAGACACTGACTCAGTAGGCTTTAGGTGGAACCAGAGAGTCTGTGGTCACAACTAGTTCCCAGGTAAGGCTGATAATGCTTGCCCAACAAACACACTTTGAAATGCAGTATCTGGGCCACTGAATCCCAAATTTGCTTGATAAAAATCTACCTGGAAATACTTGTTAAATGTTCAAATTACCAGGCCTCTCTCCATGAAATCTTGATTTACTATATTTGGATTGGAGCCTATAGTATTTGAAGAAACTGCAGTCTATTCTATCTTTGGATAAAAATCAACTATTGCTGAGATATGGACTTAATAAATATTAACCAGGAAATTTAAAGAGGCAGCTACTTAACATAGAAGACTAAAATAACCAATTCTGTATGGTTTTCAAACTACCTGACGTATTCATGAATAGCAGGGAACAAATTTCATTCCTCATCACATTGAGGAGCAGGTCGGTACACTGGATCAATGTCAACAGAAGATAATGGTAACCACAAAGAAGTTTTTAAACCACTTGAAGCATTTTGCCAATGACCAAACTCCAAGAAGCTTCCTTTATAAAAAAAAAAAAAAAAAAAAAAAAAATTTAACCAGCAATAAAAACGCAATAGTTAATAAAGCATTCAAGGTTGAAGTACAACATGTGCTTCATGGTTACTGGTAGGCTTGGAGAGACAGACCATTACTAGGATAATAAAGTGGTGGTGCTCCAACTTTTACTTAGAAAAGGTTATCCTTCTCCTCATCTTCCACAAGGAAAAATGAGACCAAAGAAAGGCAAGGTCATCTTCAGGGTCACAGAACTAGTCAGTGACACAGACATGATTCAACTTAAAAAGGCTTGTCTTTTAGGACTATACCTACAAACCAATTCCCATTCTAAAGTAGTCCAATCTGGCCAAAACAACAACACAAAATAAACAAAAAGCCCCCCAAACACCCAGCCGTATATTTCAAGGAAGAAACAAGCAACTGGGGGGCAGAGGCACAGAGCACATCCAAGGTGGCCTCTCAGATACACCTCAAGACATTTGTCTCTTTCTGTGTGAACTTCTTTCCTTACTTAGAAGGAAAGAAAAGCACAGCAGTTAATACTATTTTGTCAGTGAGAACTCAACTCCTGTAGGTAAGTCAAATTTAAACACATTAAATCCTACAAATAACTACTTGTAGAATTATAGAAAATAATGGTAAGTACTAACAGATGAACTCAGAAGATGTGCACAATTAATTCAGGTTATACGTGGCTATGGCTTGGAGAGGAGAAAACTCGGAGGAGGCAAGACTGATCACTATGCATCAAAATTGATGAGCTTGTTGTACCACTTGGGATAGAAAAACTGAATCCCTTCGGTGTTCCAAAGCCCCTCTTTCAAACTATGACTTGGCAGACAGAAACCGCGGCGCCGGCCGTACTTCTTTCTGGTTCTTGGGGAGATTAATTTCTCGGACGGGAGGATGGATAAGGCCACATTTTCCATTAAGGAAGATGAACTGCCACAGGATTCCAGTTTCAGACTAACGCTGGAGGCCACCAGCCCACCCGCCACCCCAGCCCCCAAACCGGGCACAGGGCGCTGGGATGCAAACCCCGCGCGCCACTAGGGAATCGAGCAAGGCGCAGACTAGAGGGTCCATTTCCAGCTTTCTCTCCCGGGTCCGAACGCTGCCCCAGCCCCGCAGCCACTCCGGGGAACCTGCCAGCCTCCCATTCATCAGCGCCCCGGAGCTCCCGGCGCCCGAGCACGGGCGGCGCGCGCCCCGAGGCCAGACGACTCGACCTGGGGGCAGGCGAGGACACCGTTTTCCAGGTGGGCCCTGCGGAAAGGAGGCCCAGGAGCAGGAGAAGCTCGAACGAGCCGCAGCCGGCCAGTCCCGGGACAGCGCGCGAGGCCCGCGGCACGTGTGCGCCGTCACCTGCCGCCCGGAAAGGTCACGTCGCCCGGGCCGGGGCCCGCCCGCGCCCCGCTCCCTCCTCCGGGCGGGCTGCGCTCACCGCCGCGTTGGCGTGGCTACGTCCTGCTCAGGCTCCGCCGCCCTCTCTGCTACCCAGGGCGGCCTAAGGCAGCCGCTTAACACTCGGGTCGGCCGCGTCCTGCCCTCCGCCCCGCCCACCTCCCGCCCATCCCGCGCTGCTCAGGAGCGCCCCTGGCGCCGGGAGCGCGCTGCGCCCGCCCGCCGGGTCCGCGCGCAGGGGCGGCGGAAGTCGGTGCCTGGCCACTGAGCGCTGGAGGAGCGGGAGGGCGGCTGCGACCTGAGCCGCCTACGGGACGGACCGGCCGCGCTCGGGGCTGGACGTCAGCAGCTTCCCATCGAATACGAACGCACTGGAGTGACAGTGATGAAAAAAACAACAAGCTTCTGCCTGATTTTTGTTTTTATTGTTTTAATTCCCACCTGCCCTCTCGCCAAGGGAAACCATCCCCAATGACGTCCTGGAAGACGCACTGATGAAAACTGTAACTCCAAGTCAGCCTCTCTGCTCCCCTGGCTCCTAATAAGTTATAGGGCATATCTACCGTTCGTTAGCATTTTATTAAAAAGCGGAAATCAAAGAAGTATTTAGTGGCCTACAGCAAAGAGCTAATACGTGGCAATTTGGCAGGAACTTGGTCCAATTAAGACAGCTACTCTCAGCCACTGCCTTCCCATTGCTGTGTTTCAGCCTGCCTAAATTTATTTTCATGTTCCACACTGTTTTATTCCCTTTCTTTTCCAACTTCCAGCCTTGTTTGCTTATGGTGTTGGATTATTGAGAATTGCTTTAAATGATTCGAGGTTGATGACTGAAATATCTGACAGGACTTATTAGTAGCATTGAGTGCCCAACAGAACAGACCTTCCTGACCACAGTGAGTGCTATGAAAGTAACACAGCCTGGTAGTTGAGCGCTCTGCAGCATCTGCACTTTGGAACTTGAGCTTATGGAAGACAATTAACTATAGAAATAAGCCAGACAGTTTGCCAAGAGTGACATGTAAACTAACAAGCTGGAACCTACAGCAGTCTGGCACTACCAGCTAGTCCTGGGGCTTTTACAGACTAGGAAAAGAAAACCTAATTGAGCACAGACCCAGCTCCTGTTAGAGATGAGAAAGCTCTGGACTTGGAGCCAGGATATTTGTGTCAAAGTCCCTGTATGACCTTTAGTGAGACACATAACCTTTCTTAAGGTCATCCCAGCCATGGGATAGCTGCATCACCAGCTTCCTTGAAGTCCCTGTGCTAAATGAGGCTGCTACTCCAATGGGGGATATTCACCCTTGTTAGGCCATCAGTCCCCAACCTAATATCTTGTCTTTTCTTTCTTTCATCCCTTCCTGTCCTGTCCTACAAAAGCTGTTTCAAACTCTCTACAATCCCAAGCCATGCCTTCTACATTTCTCTTCTCCTCCACCTCTCCTTGAGACCCTCAGCCTCCATTTATTCTGTAAACTACAAAACAATCAGGATTTTGCTCAAATTATTAACCCCTAATCTGCAAAGTTACCTTTTCTGTTCAAACTATCATCCATTTGTTCCCTGGCTGGCTTGCCAGCTGAAACCCCATGCCTAGCACAGTGGCCTGTGTACATGGGAGTCATGAAGAAACTCAGGCACAGAGAGAGGCCAACTCACTTGCCCCAAATCATACAGGACCTAAGGGAAGAGCCTGGTTGGACAAAGTTCTGTCCAGTTCCAACTCTTAGCCATCATGCTGTGCAGTGTCACCTCCCAGAAAGCTTCCTTTTCAAAGCAAGGGAGTTGCAGGGACTAGAAGTTCTTACTCTTGGAATACATCTCTTCCTATATTTTATAAAATTCTCATTGGCTTAGAATCCCTCTCAAAATTGGGTCTTTCTACTCTCTTCATTTTAACAATAGAGAAACAGATGTAAACATGGTAAAATGCTTAACATTCCCCAGGAGCTCAGAGAACTGATTAGAAAATCATTCTAGTCAACACTGAATCAAAAAAGTGCCCTTGCAAACTTTGTTCTAAAGGTAACTCCCTAGAACCAAATGGCTTCCTGAGAATAATTTGGTTTGGTTTGCTTTGGTGTGGTTTGCAGTGCTGAGAATGGAACCCAGGGCCTTATTCATGCTAGGCAAATGCTTTACCACTGAACTATACCCCCAACCCCTGAGAATAGAGTTTTATAGGCAAGAATTACTACTCTGAGGACACATGGGTCTAACCAATAGTATTTTAGAGATGGGTTCAAAAAGGCAGTGCAGTGTCCCTTCTACTCCAAGAAGCTGTTTGCTGAATTTGGGATTGCATAACCCAGAGATATCAGTGCAGCTGGTCCTGGATGGGTGGCAAGTGTGACGCAAGTGAAAGGACAGACACATTGGCTACATGGAAAAGTGAGCCTTTGGTAATGCAACAGAATTTCACAATGTACTGGTTAATGATATCACAAGGAGAAATAATTTCACAAAGTGTGTTACCTGAATTTGCAAATAAATCAAAAACACGTGGTGGCATGCATGGTGGTGTACGCCTATAATTCCAGTGACTTGAAAGGCTGAGGCAGGAGGATCACAAGTTCAAGGCCAGCCTTAGTAGCTTAGGGAAATGGGTTCAATCCCCAGTAATGTGCCCCCCCAAAAAAATCAAAACATTTTGATCAAACGTACTTTTAGTTAATGAGGAAGAAGAAAAAATGCTTTTAATTACATAATTTCAGCTTCAATTAAATATTCTTGGTTGCTGAAACAAATTTGCTGAAAACTTCATCAAATCTTATCTGGAATGAAATGTAATTTGCATTGGAAATACATTAACATGGAATATAATACATGGATTTGGATTGCTGCCAAATAAAAGAGATAATTTGTATTCAATGCAATTGTTCTGAGAAGGTTCTAGAGAGGGTCTTTTTACTTGTCTTTTCCTTGACAGTTTTGTAGTGGTACAGCAAAAAAGAAAGAAGGTAAGTCAATTGACATGCATATATCACGAGCTTTATTTGTAAATTCTATATTTTTTAAAAAAAGACAAAAATTTATAATAGAAAAAAATTGGGAAAATGCCTATAAATAGCTAAAGTTCTTATGAATCATTAATAGGGTGAAATAATATGCCATTATTTAGAGATTATTTCCTCATATCATATGCTTTAGGGCAAGTTTGGCTATAAGGAAGAATGCCCAACTATCAGCATGTTGATTTATTCATCTATTTTTGTGGTGCTAAGGATAGAGCTCAGGGGTGCTCTACACTGAGCTACATCTCCTACACACTTTCTAATTTTATTTTGAGACAGGGTCTTCCCAAGCTGCTAAGCCTGGCCTTGAACTTGTGATCCTCCTGCCTCAACCTCCCTAGTCACCACAGCAGCCTACGAGTATATTAATTTTAAACACAAAAAGAAATCTAGAAGAGAGTCCAGGTTTGGTTGATTTAACAGCTCAACCATTTCTAAGTGAATTTCTCCCTGATTCTCTTGACTTTTCCCTCTAACTACAAAATGGCTGCCACAGTTCTGTCTACCATATCCTCATGTGCAACATTCAAGCAGGAAGGAAGCATTTTCACCTATCTCCTTTTCATCAGAAAAAAAAAAAAAATCCTGCCCCAGCAGCTCTCTGATAGAATTCCTTTGTGCAGTATTGACCCAGAAGAGAATCTCATGCTCCTCCCAAAAATAAACACTGGAAGGAAAATCGAGTTGCCATGATTGGTTTAGAACAGGACCAGTTAGTAAATACTTGGGCTTTACAGGGGATAAGGTCTCTGTGGCCTCTGTTCAATGCTGCCATTGTAGAGGTATAGTAGCAGTAGACACTGTAAATGAACAACACAATGAAATATAACTCAGCATTAAAAGAGAATAAAATTATGGCATTTGCAGGTAAATAGACGGAGTTGGAGAATCATGCTATGCGAAGTAAACGCAAGTGGATGCTGATCCGTAATGGGGCAGGGCAGGTGGGGGAGTTGCATTGGAAGAATGAAGGAACTTTGGATTGGGCAAAGGGGAGGGAGGGAAGGAGAGTGGGCATGGGGGTAGGAAAGGTGGTAGATGAGAAGGACATCATTACCCTAGGTACATGTGTGACTGTACATGTGGTGCGACTCTACATCATGTACAACCAGGGAAATGAATAGTTGTGCTCCATTTGTGTACAATGAAATGAAACTCATTCTGATGTCATGTATAACTAATTAGAACAAATTTAAAAAAATTAAATTCCTTACAGCATATTAAAAATGTGGGAAATGTTCAGAATTTAATGATTTTTAGAAAGCAGATGACACGTCAGTGTAGGGGTGGAAACAGGGGTGAACCCTTTCCTGCCTGCCCATCATAAAGGCTCATAGCTGAAAACCCCCATTTAAAAAAGGAAGGTTAATTAGAGAAAAGCATAACAAATTTATTAATGTGCACAAGCCCAGGAGCTGTCCAAAATACAAAATGTAAAGAAGAGAACGGATGATGGATGCTTTAAAACCCTCTTTACCGGGGAGAGGTGGGGGCTGCAGGCACTTTCAGAGGCAGAGGAAATGATTCTTAGGGGAGAGGATGAGCCAGGAGGACACAGTGGCCAAGGTCAAAGCTCCCCTGGACTCTGGGTGTGCTGTTGCATCTGCAGTCTTCCTCCTTAAGAAACTGTGCTCTCTTCAGTTCTCAAATTTCTCTCCTTCCCTCGTATGTTTTGGTCACTTGGCCAGTGGGGATTTCAAGAGTGACTCCTTTTGAAGATTCCCTTTCTCTATGACCAGACAAGACAACCAACCCCCAGGGCTTGCTTTGCACCCTGGCGGGGACCCGGTGGGTTAGATCCTCTGTTGACGATTCACTATGTAGTTAAAAATCACAATTGTGATTTAATACCAACAGTGTAAGATGGGTTAAGTACGATTCTCTTGTCCCAAACTGATGGTAAGGACCAAGGCTTAGGAGGAGAGGTGCTAAACACCAGGCATTCTGAAGAAAGCCACCACTAACAATAGTGACTAACAATAATTAACAAGAGTGACTAACAATACCACCTTCTAGGCCGCAGAATCTGCTGCTCCTTTGTCCCTCTGCCTACCGGCCCATACTGGGAGAGGAATTTAGATGGGTACTTGTCATCAGTCAAGGCAAAGTGTGCCAGGCAGGGAAGGGCGGTGTCCAGACTTATCCCCTTCCCTTCATAAAAACAAGGGGGTCAACAAAAGATGGAAGAGGATACATTTCTCTCTCTCCCAGGGATGCTTGTTCAGCTGCTGAACCTGCAGTCCTCCAGGTGCGGTTACCGCACAATCAGAGCAGAGCACCAGCGGAGGGTCTTGGGAGAGCTTGGTGAGAGTCTTCGGACAGCAGGAGTACAGGGGTCCCAAATGTGAAGACCAGTTCTGGTTTCCCACAGAGAGATTTCTGAGGGTGAAGAGGAGTGGCCAGCAGGTGCGAAGGGACTGTAGCCTAGTGGACAACAGCGGGGCTCTCGGTGGTTCCCACAGCTCCACAAGAAGGAGGAAGCTGGTTTCCAGAAGAGGAGGAGCCCCAGGCTGTTCAGACTGCCAAAGAGAGTGGTACCCACATTTGAAGAGGGGATGAGGCCGGTAGTGGAGGCCCGTTTTCAGCCATGGACTGGGCCTGGATGAACCTGCTCACTGACCCCTAGGAAGCCCTCCTTGCAGCACTGGGTCTCCTTGACCAAGACTGCCCGCATGAGGTGGGCCCAGAGCCAGGCCAGTTCAGAAGGCAAGCATCCTTTCCCAGTCCCCTTGCTGCCCCTTGCTGAACTTCTAAGAGAAAGGGGAGGAGGAAGGAGATTGGAATTGAAATTGTTTGGGACTGAGTTATAATAGCCAATGGTGGAGGAGTTCTCATCTCAGTCTGACCACCCTGTTTTAAAATGCATCCCAGCCTCTCCCCACTCTGTAGTACCTTTTCATTTTCAGTAACCCTTTACATGCTATGTAAGTTATTACCTATACGGCTCTTGTCTATCTTTCCCCCTCTCATTGATACTCCCCATCTCAGAATGTGAACTCCACAGAAACAAGGATCTTGGATTTTTGCTGATGTTTCCCTCTCTGTCAGAACTATGCTATTTTGGTAGCTCTGAATCACATATGACTACTTAACTTCAACTTTGTTTCCTTGAGATTAAATTTAAAATTCAGTTTCTCAGTTGTACTAGCCACATTTCAAGTGCTCAATAGCCTCACATTGCTAGTGTCCCTGTATTGGGCAGGACAGGTATAGAGCCATTTCATCATTGTCAAAAATGTTATTGAACATCCCTGATCTAAAAACAGGAGCTGGCATGTTCTGGCACTCAGCACATATTTATAGGATACAATTCAGAGTTGTTTTTAAAACAAGATAGATAGTCTAGTGGCTAAGAGAACAGAGTCCAAATGCAGATTGTTCTACTCTTAGTAACTGTGTAACCTTAGGTGAATTATTTTCTCTTTCTAGGCCTCTGTCTCCTTCTCTGTAGATTAATTATAATAATACATATTATTATAATAGATATTTATATTTTTATAAAATTGCAAGTTCAAAGCCATCCTCAGCAACAGCTTAATGAGGCCCTAAGCAACTCAGAGAGACCCTGTCTCTAAATAAAAATATAAGAAAGGGCTGGGATGTGGCTCAGTGGTTAAGTGCCCTGGGTTCAATCAATCCCTGGTATCAAGAAGAAAAAAAAGAGATCAATTCTATAAAAGGGAGGTATTAAATCATAAATCCTGGTATATAATCATAGTCTACCAACCTTTAAAATTAAATATAAATCATATGCTTAATATATAATTATATATTTCATATATGATTTATCAATAAATATATTTATATGAATGAATACTGGCACATAGACAACAAAGCAATATATTTATTGAGAGACAGTCCTATATATAAGTGGTCCTAGTAACTCAAAATATAATTCAGAATATAAATTTGATTGCTTAGTGGAAGTGGAAAAAAAGCATCAGCAAAATATGATTCATTTTGATGAATGCATAAAAAAGTAGCCATAGCACCTGTAAAACTCTCCTTTGATGATATTTTGTGTCCCATTACCCTTCCACTAAGGATAAATAGCTTTCTTTTAATAAGTGCCCTCTTGTGGTCCATTGGCAAATAACAAATTGGCAGAATATTTCTAAGTGTATTTTTTGTTTAGTTCTTTCTGAAATATATAACCTACTAGATTTTTGAAAGAGTTTCTTGGTATTGGCACAATACCATGGTGTGTTGCTTAATGACATATGTTCTGAGAAGTGCACCATTAAGTGAATTGGTATTAAGCAAACATCAGAGAGCACTTACTGAATCCTGGATGATAGGTAGCCTACTGCACACCTAGGCCATAGGATCCTGGCTAAAATCTGTACTGAATACTGCAAACAATTATCATACAATGGATTATGTAGCCCAACATATCTAAACATAGAAAAGGTACAGTAAAAATTTGATATAAAAGACTTTTTTAAAAAATATTACACCTGTGCATGGCACTGACTCTAAGTGGAGCCCGCAGGACTGGAAGTTGCTCTGGGTGAGTGAGTGAGTTGGGAGTGAATGTGAAGTCCAAGGACATTCCTGTACATTGTTGTAGATTTTATAAACACTGCAATTAAACTACACTAAATGTGTTAACATTTTTTCTTCTTCAATAATAAGTTAACCTCAGCTTACTCTGTATTTTATGTATTTTACACATTTTTCAACTTTCAAACTTTTGTAATGACACATATTGTACAGAAATCCCAAAATATTTTCTTTATATCTTTATCTGTAAACTTTTTTTCTATTTTTACTTTTATGTTTTTTATTTTATTTTTTGAGACGAGTTCTTGCTATGTTGCCCACGCTGGCCTCAAATACACAATCCTCCTGCCTCAGCTTCCCAAGAAGCTGAGATTTCAGGCATGCACATATCTACTATTTAAACTTTTGGGTTAAAGACACAGGCAGCAGACAACCTGTAATCCCAGCTTCTTTTTTATTAATTTTTTATATATATGATAGCAGAATGTGTTACAATTCATATTACACATACAGAGCACAGTTTTTCACATCTCTGATTGTATACCAAGTATATTCACACCAATTCATGTCTTCACACAAGTACTTTGGATAATGATGTCCATCTCGTTCCACCATCATTTCTAACCCTCGGCCCTCTCTCTTCCCCTCCCACCCCTCTGCCCTATCTAGAGTTCATCTATTCCTCCCATTGTAATCCCAGCTTCTTGAGAGGCTGAGGCTAGACTGCAGTTCGAGGCCTCGTCCAGACAACCTAGACCCTGTCCCAAAATCAATAACATTAAATTGTTAAAATATATACATATAAAGCTAAGAAACAAACACAAACATTAGCCTAGGCCTACCCGAGATTGGGATCATCCGCCAGAAGTTCTTCATGGTCAGTAACATAGATGGAGCTGTCATCTCCTACGACAGCCATGCCTTCTTCTGGAATCCCTCCTGAAGAGCTGCCAGAGGCTCTTCTTCACTAGGAGGTGTCACTGTTTCCTCACTGGGAGATGTCACAGAAATATATCCATGGAGCTTTGCCTGGTGTGATTGTTTTCTCTTTGTAAACCTGCTTATGAGCAGATAATGTACCATGAACTTTATCCTTTCTATAAATGAAAACCTTTCAGCATTGGGATCCATGTTTGCAAACTCCCCCTCTCCTGGCCCTCAGGGATTGAACCCAGGGGCACTTTACTGATGAGCTACATCCCCAACACCCCTCCATAGGGTGTGGCTATGTTTCCCAGGCTGGCCCTGAACTTTTGATCCTCCCTTCTGAGCCTGAGCTGGGATTGCAGGTGTTCGCCACCATGCCTAGTTTCAGACTTTTTAAGGAGCTTCTCAGGGTCTGCAAAAGCCTGTGTAAATCTCTTCCCTGTGAATTTTCTTGGGGCTTCTTCCTTTCTTCTCCTGCACTTTCCTGCTTTCTTGCCTCTCTTTCCACAGTCCTTTTCCAGGTAATAGGAAATGTTCAGCTCCACTATCATATATATGGGACCACTGTTGTCTCTGCAGTCCATCAGAAACCAAACTGTCACTATGTAGTGCACAATTAGAATTAAATATTAGAAATTAATCGGAGTAGATTAGGTATTATGGGAAGTACATTAATATGAAGTGAAGTTCCTTGTACTAATTAAAATGCTAAATTATTTTAATTTTTGCTATAATTTTATATAATTTAGCCCTTTCCAATCTTTCTATATTATTGCAAATGCTATGCATAGCATAGCTTTTCAGCTTTGTGAAACTTTGTCTTTTTTTAACTTTTTTTTAAAGAGAGAGAGAGAAAGAGAGAGAGAGAGAATTTTAATATTTATTTTTTAGTTTTTCGGCAGACACAACATCTTTGTATGTGGTGCTGAGGATCAAACCAGGGCCGCCCGCATGCCAGGCGACCAGGCGAGCGAGACACCTCTTGAGCCACATCCCCAGCCCCATGAACCATTTATCTTTGAATTCCACCTCTGACACATTAGCTATCAACTTTCCAAAGATCATTTATTCATTGAGTGCTTTGGAATCAGTATCTATATAGTTTGGGTGTGTGTTTGTTAAATGTCAACAAATAGAACTATTG